>NC_045441.1:105865894-105980413 GCF_002776525.5 Piliocolobus tephrosceles
GCCTGGCTAGTTTTTTTTTGTGTGTGTGTGTTTTAGTAGAGACGGGGTTTCACAGTGTTAGCCAGGAAGGTCTCGATCTCCTGACCTCATGATCCGCCCGTCTCAGCCTCCCAAAGTGCTGGGATTACAGGCTTGAGCCACCACGCCCGGCCGAAATAAATCTTAAGATAAAATATTGTTAAATTTGATTATATTAAATTAAGAACTTTTGCTAGAAATCTAATGTACAACATAGTGACCATAGTTAATAGTACTGTATTGTATACTTGAAATTTGCTGAGAGAGTAAAATTTAAATGTTCTCAATTCACATACACAAAACTGATAACAATGTGAGGTGATACATGTGTTAACTTGATTCTTGATAATTGTTTCACAATGTGTACATACATCAAAACATCACATTGTACATTCTAAATATATACAATTTTACTCTTCAATTATACCTCAATAAAGCTGGAAAAAATTAAGAACTTCTGTTTATTAAAAGTACCACAGTAAGAGCCCACCACTGTGAGAATGTTTTGCCATTTTATGTCTATGATCCACAAAATTAGTAAAAAGATATATAAAACTCAATGTGAATAAAATCGATATAGTAAAAGATACATTAAAAACCACAAAGTGTGTGAACAGATGTTTCAGAAAAAATAAACATGATTAGTCCATAAAGATATGACATGATCATCAGTGTAGAAAATCCTGAACAGTTTCTTAAAAATGTACAAGAACTAGGAAGTGAGTTTAGCAAAGCAAAGGATAGAAGGTCAGTATACAAAAGTTAATTCTATTCCATATAGTAGAAATAAATAAATAAAAATTAACATCATTTACAATAGCCTAAAAAAGTTAAAAATTTAGAGAAAATTTAATAAAATATATACAAGTTTGATGCCAAAAAGTAGAAAACATTGTTGAGAAAAATTAAAGAAAACATAAATGAGGAGATATACCATGTTCATGCATTAGAAGATGTATCATTAAGATGCCAATGTCCCCAAAATTTATCTGCAGATTTAAGACAATTCTAATAAAATCTTTGCACAATTCTTTTGCAGAAATTAAAAGCTGACTCTATATGTTATACGGAAAAACAAAAAACCTAGACTAGACAGTTAGTGGGCTCATAGTGATCAAGAGAGTATAGTGTTGGCTTCAAGCTAGACATATAGATAAATGGAGCAGAAAATAACATTCAGAAGCATGCTCCAATATATTGGTCAATTAATTTTTGACAAAGTTGCCAAAATATTTCAATAAAGAAACGATAGTTTGGGTTTTTTCCAAAAAATAGTCCTCCAATGTTCGTCATCCCAAAACTTTTATTTTGAAGCTTAAATCCCCATTATGATGATATTTGGAGGTGGTGCCTCTGGGAGGTAATTGGGTCAAGGGGATGGTGCCCTCATGAGTGCGATTAGTACCTTATAAGAGAAAGGAGAGAGATGATGGATCTCTCTTCACCATGTGAAAATAAAACAAAAATATGGCCATCTGCAAAACCAGGAAGAGTGCTCTCACCAGATACTGGATCTGCTGGTGGCTTCATCTTGGATTTCCCAGCATCCATAATTGTGAGAAATAAATGTCTGTTGTTGGTGTTCTGTTATAGCAGCCTGACTGAACAAAGACAATAGAGGAATAATTAAACATCATGAAGACATAATCAATCTCAACTCTTACCTGCAACATATGAAAATAGAAGTGGAGCATAAAATAAAATGTAAAAATTAAGCATAAAATTTCTAAAACGGATCACAGGCAACAAGTGTTGTGATCTTGGATTAAGCTTGTTTTTTGCTTTTTCTTTTTTCTAAGATATGTTCCAGAAAGCATGCACCATAAATCACAATAACGACAAAAATTCTGTTAGTTTGGATTTCATGAAAAAGTATAACTTCTGCTCTTTCAAAGGTATGGTTAAGAAACTTGACAGACAAGCCACAGACTGGGAAAAAATATTTGCAAATTAAATATCCCAAAACAGACATTCATCTGAATGCATTCTATTAGGAATATTTCTAATATATTATGAACGCTCAAGACTCAGTAATAACTAAACAAGCATTCTAATTAAAATGGGCAAAATATTTGAATAGACACTTTAACAGAAAAGATATATGGGTGAAAAATAAGCACATGAAAAGACGTTCAACATCATTAGTCATCAGGAAAATGTATTTTAAAACCACTACACTACATGCACACTAGAAAGGCTAAAAGTTTAACTGAAAATTAAAAGAAAAAAAAAAAAAAGAAAACCCAAATTGTTGTTGAGGATATGGAGCATTTGCAACTCTCATAGGATCCTGGTGGGAATATTTTCCTCTATGCAAAACATTTTGGCAGTTTTTTCATTAAATAAAATTAAACATATACTTAATATACAACCTATCAAATTTACTGATAAGTATTTACCCAAGAGATATGAAAACATATATCCACACAAAGACCTCAGTGTAAATATTTATGGCAGCTATACTCACAATGACCCCAAACTGTAAACAACCAAAATACTTATCCACTGGCCAATGTATAAACAGATTGTGTTAATTCACTCAATAGAGTGCTTCTTCGTAATAAGAAGGTGCAAAGTATTGACATGTGCAACAGTCTAGGTGAATTTTAACAGCATTTCGCTAAGTGAAATAAGCCAGACAAAAATACTATATATTGTATGATTCTATGTGTATGATATTTCACATTTTGTGTGGAAAAACACAAAACTAAAATAGCAGAAATTAGATTAGTGGTTCCCCGGAGCTTGAAGTAAGGACTCCAGGGACACAAGGGTACCTTTGGAAGAGTAATGGAAACGTCATATATCTCACTGAAGTAGTGATTATACATCTGGCAAAGCCCATTAACTGTACACCTTAAAAAGGTGAATTTTACATTATGTAAATTGTACTGCAATAAACTGAATTTGAATTTTCCATTTTATTTCAAACTTATTGGAAAAATTATCAAGTTTGGAGGTCGGTGAGCAATGTTCAACACTTGCTCAACCACTTTGAAAACAATTTGTCATTGTCTATTAAATGGTTCAACCACTTTGAAAACAATTTGTCATTGTCTATTAAATCTGAAGACGTACCTATTCTACAATCCAGTAATGTTGCTCTTCGTTTTATAATTTGAAAATATCTTGGTTCTATGTGCTAGAATTAACAACATTATTTCAATGCAGCAATAATATAGAAAATAATAGAAAAATAATTTTTGCAACAATTTTAACAGGATAAAAGTGAAAATGATTTATTGTCTATTGACATTAGACAAATAAATTCCATGTATTCATTCAGTGGGATATTGTACAATGGTGAAAATCAATGAATTACAGCTACCTGAACAATATTGTTTACTCTTGGAACTGTAATATCTAATAAAAGGACAAAACATGGCACACAGTATTGTAATATATCTGCATATACATATTACATATATGTATATGCTCAAAAATAGTTATGACTTAATATATAAACATATGTACATATTTGTTAAAATTATAAGTAAAACTCAGGGATTTGTTAAGACACAATTTGGGATAAGAAGGCTGGAAAATAAAGATCAAGAAACACATTCTGCTGTATCTGCAATATTCCATTTCTGAAGTTACATGTTGAGTCATGAGTGTCTTTCATCATTGTTTAATAACCTATTATACTCTACATGCTTTTGTATGTAAAAAATACTTTATATCATAGATATTTTAATAACATCTTTTAGGTGTCAATATTGCCTACTCTACTTTCCTCCTTTTTGGCAAAGTTGCTACCACTCACTGCCCTTACTGAGCTGGTGGAACACCATATAACCCTATTTTGTGGTATCATTTGTTGGGCTAGAGGTGAAATCCTGATGTATGCAATAAGCTATGAGACTGCTCAATAATCTTGAATTTCAAGAATTTGCCTCGAAGAGAAAAGCTGAATGGAACTTACTTTTGATCAAAATCTTGAGTTAAAACACAGAGAAGTTACCAGCTATTATAGGTAATTTAATCTGAAGGAATATCTAACATGAAACCAGTGAGAGCTGCACATGATTAGAGGTCATAGGTCAACATACTCCTAAAATTACGTGCAAAAGTTTATGTATATCCCCCAAGGGGGATCATATCTTTCACTTGGTGTCTTTGGTCTAACGCAGGATAAAAAACACTGGGGCAAGGTCTTACGAGGAAGCTGAGTAGTTAAGTGAGAACACACCAGAGTAGGGATAGATATCACTAGGCTGGTGCCCAGATCTGCATCTGCTTCTGCCTTTCCTGAAAATGATGCTTTTCATCTTTTTGGGGGGTCTTATGAGAAATACGAATCTGTCAAGAAGATCAATTGAAATTTTAAAAATTCTTTGGACCACAAGGGTCCTATGAGCACATAGAAATGATACACAATGAATTTTAAATTAATGTTCAAATTTGGATGTTTTCTTAAAGAATAAAGTAATTTACAGTTTTTAAAATGATTACTCTGGAGAATCGTTGGAAGGGTTAACTCTTGGCAACTAATTATCAGTTGATTCAAACCAAAGAGAGATTTTTTAAAAATTAGAAATTTTGGTAAGAATCCTTTCTCTTTATTAATCATTAGACTGGAAAGCACCATTGGGTACCTTTAAAACTATAATGTGCTTGGCTATCCATTTCTTTAGTCGTGTGTTTGTGGTTGCAAGGAAAACTCAATGCTCCTAATTGCAAACATTCAAAAACAAACAAAAATAAACAAATCACAACAAAATTGGTCTTTTGTGTTGCAAATTCCTAGCTATTCTACCATCATAAACTCTGTCAGCAACGATGGAACCATGTTCCAGCTTCTAAAATGCATGTCTTCATTGCACATACTGCTTCTTGCTTATTGTCCTTGTTTTCTCATGTTTAAAAATCACTTATGGGAAAAGGTAATTAGGACTTGCAAAAATCTTTAAAATGTGATACAGTTTGGGTATGGATCATGGGGGCAGATTTCTCATGAATGGTCTCACACCATTCCCTTGGCGCTGTCCTCGCAATAGTGAGTGACTTCTCAGGAGATCTGGTTGCTTGAAAGTGTGCAGAACCATCTCTCTCTCTCTCTCTCTTTCTCCTTTCTCACCATGTGATGTGCCTGCTCCCGCTTTGCCTTCCACCATGATTGGAAGCCTCCTGAGGCCTCCCAAGGAAATGCTGCTATGCTTCTTGTATAGCCAGGAGAACTGTAAGTCAATTAAACCTCTTTTCTTATAAATAACCCAGTCTCAGGTATTTCCTTATAGCAATACAAGGATGGTCTAATATAAAATGTTTTCCTTATATTGTAATAATTTTATTGGCTTTGTATCCTCCAACTAATATTTCTGAAGCCCCTTTTATTTGTACACTTCCATAGCCATTCAGAGGAAATATCTCACTCATAAAAAATACTTTGCCATAATGGTGTTAGAAGAGTCTATCTCCCAGTACTTAAGTCATTTTTTTCCAAGTGGCAAAACCTGAAGGAAAAACACAGGTGGCAATTTGGCACTGACTTTGTAACATAGTATCAATTCCAATTACACTGCTGGACTGCAAATCTATCCTGAAGTGAAGAATCAAATAGTTAACAAACCAGACAGAAAGTTAAAGGTTTTTTTCCCTTATCTCTCTCTTATTTCAGGCACCGACTCTCAAAGTGATGGTTATAATGCTTTATACAAAGTTGGCTTGGCACGGTGGTTCATGTCTGTAATCCCAGCACTTTGGGAGGCCGAGGTGGGTGGATCACCTGAGGTCAGGAGTTTGAGACCAGTCTGGGCAATATGGTGAAACCCTGTCTCTACTTAAAAAAATAAAAATTTATACAAATTAGGCATAGTAGTAGGCACCTGTAATCCCATCTACTCAGGAGGCAGGAGCATCGCTTGAACCCAGGAGGTGGAGGCTGTAGTGAGCTGAGATCGCACCACTGCACTCCAGCCAGGGCAACAGAGCGAGATTCCATTTCAAAAAAAAAAAAAAAAGTAATTAGTTGTGTATGCCACTGTCACATGGTTTGAGGTTTAGAGGTTAAACAAATGTGACTTCTGAAATTTCATGCAAAGAATAAATAAAAAATTGTACCTTCTAGGTAAAAAAAAAAAAAAAATCATACCTTGCAAGTGCTCTTAAATGCTTTATGTCACACATAAGCAAATCACTGTAAATAACACATAAAGACAGTTTTATATAGCTTTAAGTGCAATACAATTCAAATGCATGGTCATCTTCAGCTACACAGGATTCAATCTGATTTTTCCTACCAATGAAAATATTCTTTTGTAAATGTAGTAATTTAACGTTGCACCTATAATCCTGAACTTCATTCACTTAACAAAGTTTTGATATATAATCAAAGCTCACGATAAATTCCACAAAGCTCACGAAAGAAAGTAGCCGAAAATGGACAGGCCAAGTAAGCAAGGTGGCCAAGCAATTCTAATCTTCTGAGAATGTGTCACTGAAAAATTGTCATATATAAGAAGTGTGGTGGTGAGAAACATCATCTGGCAGACCATGGGAAAGGTTCATTATTATAGGTCAAAGATAAAGACATACTGCAAAGTGGCAAAGGAATGCTCATTTAAGAAAAAGAACTGAAGAACTTATAATGCTTGCCCATTAGAGAAAATATTAGAAATAACTGAAATTGGAAATAATTCCATAATGGGAACTTGTAAAAGGAACCAACATCTCAAATGGAAACAAATAAAACAAAACCTGCAAAAAATTCCCAGCTTTCACTGTAATTAAAAATTTGATGAAAGTTGTGCTTGTGTAATGGTGTTGCAGTTTGACTCTATTGCTGTATGCAGTCATTTCCCTTTAAAATTGTGGAATGCAGCCTGGGCAACCTAGCAAGACCCCATATCTACACAAGAGAAAAATTAAAATACTACCTGGGCATGGTGGTGCATGCCTGTAGTCCTAGCTACTTGGGAGGCTAACGTGGGAGGATCCTTTTTGGCTCAGGAATATGAGGCTGCTGTGAGCTTGGATCACACCACTCCTCTCCAAACCGGGTGGCAGAATTAGATCCTTTCTCAAAAAGAAAAATAAATAAAAATAAAATTGCAGAATGTCTTAACATACCCAGTATTTTATTATTTGAAAAAGTAGTTTAAGAAATATTTTGAAAAACAATACAATTTTTATTACTGGATATTAAAAATTTATGGTTTTATTTATTAGGTGAATTTTGTCTCCCCAAAATTTATATGTTGACTCCCTAGCACTCATTTCCTCAGAATGTCATTGTATTTGGAGATAGCACCTCTGAAGAAAAAAATTAAGGGCCGGGTGCAGGGGCTCACCCCTGTAATCCCAGCACTTTGAGAGGCCGAGGCAGTTGGATCAGTTGAGGCCAGAAATTTGAGACCAGCCTGGGCAACATGGTGACACCCTGTCTCTAATAAAAATACAAAAAATTTGCTGGAGGTGATGGTACACATCTGTAATTCCAGGAAATTGGGAAGCTCAGGCCCAAGAATCGCTTGAACCCAAAAGGTGGAGGTTGCTAAGATCATGCCAGTGCACTCCAGCCTGGGCGAGAGAGCAACACTCTGTCTTAAAAATTAATAATAAAAATAAAAATAAAAAAAAGGAGAGAGAGAAAATTAAGTTAAAATGAGGTCATTAGGGTGGGCCCTAATCTAATATAACTGGTGTCCTTATGAGAAAAGGAAGGAGATAAGGACACACAAAGAGATACCAGGGATGCATGAACACATAGAAAAGATCATCTGAGGACACGTCACAGAAAGGGCCACCTGCAAGCCAAGGAGGGTCCTTGGAAGAAAGCAAACTTGCTGGCACCTTGATCTTGAACTTGCAGCTTCCACAAATGTGAGAAATAAATTTATTATTTAAGCTGCCTACTCTGGTATTTTGTTACGGCAGCTCTAGCAAATTAATACACTCTATATAAAACAGTGAAAGTAGCTGGTTCTAAAATGACTATTGTAAATATGTTCACCTATGTCAGTAAGTTACTTGAATCATCACGAATTACAAGAAGACTTTAAAGACACTTAAGTAATCTAAGACAAAAATAAAATAAATTATGATATCTCAGCCATCATTTAAATAAAAGCTTTTACCTCTTTATGAGAGATTAAGTTTTCCTTTTTTCCCCCAAGATGGTGGATTAGAGGCTTTTAGCATCCCTTGGCCACTTGGAAATAGTGAAACTGTATGAACTTTATTTGAATTCTGTGAACTTTATTTCAGGAATGAAAATGTGAATTCACTGGAATAGTGAAAGACACTTCAGATCCCAGAGAGGAGGTGGGCAAGCAGCCTCTGGGATGGCATTTGGCTGATAAAAGTGAGTAAAGCCACTGCTCATGAGAGAGGCAGAGTCTTCCTTTATGACTCATCTTTTCACTAGGGACCCATGTAACCCAGGCCAAGGGAGAGCCCTTTATTTCTTGAAAGTCCTGAATCTAACTTGGGGAGAGGTTAGGAGATGCTGAAAGGGAAAGACATCCAGAAATGTGGGAATTTTCCTAGATTTGGGACTGAGAGCAGAACACCATTTTTAATTCTGGCTCATACGGTGATATGGTTTGGCTGTGCCCCCACCCCAAATCTCCTCTTGAATTATAATCCCTACATGTCAAGGATGGGACAGGTGGGGGTAATTGGGTCATTGGGGAGGTTCCCCCATGCTGTTTTCATGGTAATGAATGAGTTTCATTAGATCTGATGCATTCATATATGTCTGGCACTTCCCCTGTTTACTTTCATTCTCTCTCCTGCTGTCCCATAAAGAGGTAACTTCTGCCATAATTGTAAGTTTCTTGAGGCCATTCAATATGGATCTGTGAGTCAGTTAAACCTGTTTCCTTTATTAATTTACCCAGTCTCTGGTATTTCTTCATAACAGCATCAGAATGGACTAATATATACAGAGTCAGCCTTTGTTTGGTGACTCAGTAGAATGACCACCCATACAATTTAGTGTTAGGCCAGAGACTGGAGAAAGCACTTACTCTAGAGCAGGAGGAGTGCTCCCACAGCCAGAATTGAGTGATGAGTGTGGTAAGTGCCCCAGTAGTAGGTGCTTGATTTGGGCTGTCTCCCAGTGCGAGACTGAAGTGATAAGAGAGTTGCTGCAACTGCAGTTTATCCTGGGTGGCAAAACATTGAGCCACGGAAAGTTTTGCAACCTGGAACTGGTCTGTGTTTGTCACTGCTGGTTGCCCCAGCCTGCCCCCTTGAGACTGTGGTGTGGTGAGGTCCTCTCTGCTCCACACCCAGGCATTTCTCCAGGCATTCAGAGCACCCACTTGCCTAGATTAGCAGTCTGAGCAGCCCCATCCTTCCTGTGCAGAGACTGTGGCATAACAGGGCTCACTGTGCTCCATGCCCAGGCATACATCTGGGCATTCAGAGAATACGCTCACCTGGATTAGCAGCCTGAGCTGCCACCAGTCTTCCTATGGAGAGACTGTGATGCAGAGGGGCTCTCTTAACTCATTTCCAGGGACATCTCCAGGCATTTGGAGTACCTGCCTGCCTGGATTAGTAGCTTGAGTCATCCCATCCTTCTTGTGCAGAGATCTTGGTGCAGTGGTGATCACTCCACTTCACACCTCTGCATATTCCTAGGCATTTGGTGCAGTCTCTTGTAGGGATTAGCTTCCTGAGCTGCCCTCACTTTCCTGCAAAGCTTTTTTTTCACCACCAGCTGGTCCACTCCTTGCTAGGGGACAATTTCCAGGCAATAAAAATACCTGCTTGCCTGGATTAGTAGATGTCTCTCCCTTCTCCTGCAAAGACATTGTTGCAATAGAGGTTATTCCATTCCTTGCCAGGGATTAGTTGTTCACTTAGATAAGTGCCTGAGTCTCCTCTCGCTTCCTGTGCAGAGATCTTGGCAGGCAGCACACTCTCTAAACCATGCCCACACATATCTCCAGGCATTTGGAGCATCAACACTTCTAGTTAGGAGTTTAGGCTGCTCCCTCTCCCCATGCAGAGAACTTAGGGCAGCAGAGGTTTTCCAACTCCATGCCTAGGCACAACTCCGTGTGCTTGAGGGGCATCTATTTGACCGCACCCACTTGGTACTAGTGCTTGTGTCTGCCATTAGGGAAACTGTAGGCAGACCTGCCCTGTTCAGCTGCACCCAGCTTGGTCTTCCCGCTGGAACTGAGCAGACAGCTCAGACAATGATGCATTCGACAGATCAGCACAATACCTGAGGCAACAGAAAGCTTCCACTAAAAACAAAGATCATGTGTATACCCATCCAGATTACCAGTAGCCAGGCCTACCTATAAGTGCTACCTTCTGACCTACAGGTTGAATAGTGCAACACAAGATGAAATCTGATACAAGTGCCAAACACTGGGGAACGAGATCAGCCGCCTGACAACCACCATCCCAACCCCACAGGAGGCAGTGAGTATGCTCACAAGCCCAGCACATCAATACTACAAACAGCTGTTGAGAAAGCTACCATACAAAGGCTAAATATAAGCGTGTAACTTAAAAAGATTTCTTGCCACTGAAAACACCCAGAACCAAAGCCAAAGGACCCTACAAAACAACATATATTATATACACCACCTGAAAGAGAGAAAAATCCCATCCAAATTAAGGCAAAATTTAAAAAGTAAGGAAAGATAACATATCCAGACAAAAGAACCAGATAAACAACTCCAAAAGTATTAAAAACAAGAGTATTACACCACCACCAAAGGGGAACACTAACTCTACAGCAACAGATCCCAGCCAAAATGAAATCACTGAAATACCAGATAAATAATTCAAAATACTGATTTTAAAGAAGTTCAGTGAGATCCAAGAAAAAACAATACCAATAGAACGAAATCATAAAAACAATTCAGGACATGAAAGAAGAAATAGACACAATTTAAACAAAAAAACTTCTGGAAATGAAAAATTTATTGAAGAAGTTACAAAATACAGTTGAAAGTATTAACAATAGGTTAGATGAAGTGGAAGCAATAACTTTAGAACTTGAATGTAGATCTTTTAAAGTAACCCCGTCAGATAAAAATAAAAAGAAAGAATTGAAAAAGTGAACAAAGCCTTTGAGAAATACAGGATTATGTAAAATATCCAAAGCTGTGAGTTATAAGTATTTTAGAGAAAGATGAAGAAAAAGTAAAAAATATGTAAAATCTATTTAAGGAAATAATTAAAGAAAACCTATAGCCTTAGAGAGATTTAGACATCCAGATGCAAGAAGCTCAGAGAATTCCTGGAAGATAAATTACAAGAACTTCACCAAAGCATATAGTCATTAGACTGTTTGAAGTCCACACAGAGGAAAAAACTCCTAAGAGCAGCAAGAGAGAAGCATCTAATCACTGATAAAGGAAATCCCACCAGACTAACAATGGACTTTGTGGCAGAAACCAGAAAAGATTGGGGGACTATTTTTAGTTTTATTAAAGAAAAAACAATGCCAGCCAATAATTTCATATCCTGCCAAACTAAGTTTCACAAATGAAGGAGAGATAAAGGCTTTCCCAGAAAAACAAATGCTAATGAAATTCATCACCACTAGACTGACCAGCCAAGGAATGGTCAAAAGTATTCTAAACATAGAAACTAAAGGATGACCCTTGCCATAATAAATGGTCACATAAATCAGTTACATAATTGAAATCAATTACACCTAGAAATCAATTACACAATTGAAACTCCTAGGTAATTTTATAACAACACTATGACAGAAACAAAACCTCAAATATCAGTATTCATCTTGAATGTAAATGGCCTAAATGCCCCATAAAAAAGAGTGGTGAATTGGATAATAAAACCATCCACCTACTGCCTACAAGACACACATCTAGCTTTAAGATAGGTACAGACTCAAAGTAAATGGGTGGAAAAAGATATATCACACAAATGGAAAACGAAATTGAGCAGAAATAGCCATTCTCATATGAGATAAAACAGACTTTGAACCAAAAAATAGTAAAAGAAAAGACAAAGGAGAACATTATATAATGATGAGTAAAAAGAATGAATCAGTAATTGTATTAGTCTGTTTTCACAGTGTTATAAAGATACTACCTGAGATTGGATGATTTATTGAGAAAAGAGGTTTAATTGACTCACAGTTCCACATAGCTAGGGCAGCCTCAGGAAACTTACAATTACAGCAGAAGGTGAAAGGAAAGCAAGGTACATCTTACATGGCAGCAGGAGAGAGAGAGTGAGCAGCGGAAATTCCAGATATTTATCAAACAACCAGATCTCATGAGAACTCTCTTGCTATCATGAGAAAAGAACAGGGGAACCACCCCCATAATCCAATTATCTCCCACAAAAATCCCACCCTTGACACCTGGGGATTACAATTCAAGATGAGATTTGGGTTGGGACACAGAGTCAAACCACATCATTCCACTCCTGGCTCCTCCCAAATCTTATGTCCTTTTCATATCTCAAAACCAATCATGCCTTCCCAGTGTTTCCCCAAAGTCTTAACTCATTCTAGCATTAACTCAAAGCTTCAAGTCCAAAGTTCAAGTTCAAATCTCTTTTTGCCTATGAACCTGTAAAATCAAAAGCAAAGTAGTTACTTCCAAGACATAATGGAGGTGCAGGCATTTGGTAAATGTTCTCATTCCAAAAGGGAGAAGTTGGCCAAAACAAAGGGGGCATAGTCACCACGCGAATCTGAAATCCAACAGGGCAGCTATTAAATTTTAAAGCCCAAAATGATCTCCTTTGACCCAGTTTCTCACATTCAGGGCACACTGATGCAAGGGGTAGGCTGCCAAGGCTTTGGGCAGCTCCACTCCTGTAGTTCTACAGAATACAGCCCTTTTGGCTACTTTTTCCAGCTGGCGTTGAGCGCCTGCAGCTTTTCCAGGTTCGTGGTGCAAGCTGCTGATGGAACTACCATTCTGGAGTGTAAAGAATGGTGGCCTCTTCTCACAGTTCCACTAGGCAGTGCCCCAGTGGGGACTTTGTGTGGGGACTCCAACCCCACATTTTCTGGACATCTAGGTGTTTCCATGTACATCCTCTGAAATCTAGGAGGTTCCTAAAGCTCACTCTTGTCTTCTGCGCACCCACAGGCCCAACACCACATGGAAGCTTCCAAGGTTTGGGGCTTATACCCTCTGAATCAATGACCTGAGCTGTATCTTGGTCCCTTTAACCCCAGCTGGAGTCACAGTAGCCGTAATGCCGGGTACCATGTCGTGAGGCTGCACAAAGGCGCAGGACCCTGGGCTTTGCCCAGGAAACCAGTTTTCCCTTCCTAGGCCTCTGGGCTTGTGATAGTAGGGGCTGCTGTGAAGGTCTCTGACATACCCTGAAGACATTTTCCCCATTTTCTTGGATATTAACATCCAGCTCCTCATTACTTAGGCAAATTTCTGCAGCTGGCTTGAATTCCTCCCTAGAAAATGTTTTTTTTTTTTTTTTCCTATCATTGTCAGGCTGCAAATTTTCCAAAACTTTATACTCTGCTTCCCTTTTAAATATAAGTTCCAATTTCAAATAATCTTTTTGTGAATGCATATAAATGTATGCTTTCAGGAAAATCCAGGTCACATCTTGAATGCTTTTCTGCTTAGAAATTTCTTCTGCCAGATACCCTAAATCATCTCTCTCAAGTTCAAAGTTCCACAGATCTCTAGGGCAGATGCAAAATGCCACCGGTCTCTTTGCTAAATCATAGCAAGAATGACTATAGCCCCAGTTCCCAATAAGTTTCTCATCTCCACCTGAGACAAACTCAGCCTGAACTTCATTGTCCATATCATTATCAGCACTTTGGTCAAAGCCATTCAACAAATCTCTAGGAAGTTTCAAACTGTCCCACATTTTCCTGTCTTCTCCTGAGTCCTCCGAACTGTTCCAACCTCTGCCTCTTACCCAGTTCCAAAGTCATTTCCACATTTTCAGGTTATCTTTATAGCACTGCCCCATTACCTTGGTACAAATTTTCTGTATTAGATCCTTTTCACACTGCTACAAAGATACTACCTGAGACTTGATAATTTATGAATAAAGAGGTTTAATTCACTCACAGTTCCACATGGCTGAAGAGGCCTCAGGAAAATTACAATCATGTTGGAAGGTTAAGGGGAAGCAAGTCATGTCTGACATGATGGCAGGAAAGAGAGAACGAGCAGGGAAGTGTCAGACACTTATCAAACAACCAGATTTCATGAGAAGTTCCTTATTATCATGAGAACAGGATGGGGGAAACAATCCCCATGATCCAATCACCTCCCACCATGTCCCACTTTGATGTCTGGAGATTACAATTTGAGATGAGATTTGGGTGGGGACACAGAGCCAAACCATATCAGTAGAAAAGATCTTCCAACATCAACAAAAAAGTCCATGACCAGATGAGTTTACAGCCAAATTTTAGCAGACATAGAAAGAAGAGCTGGTAGCACTCTTATTGAAACTATTCCCCAAAATTAAGGAGATGGGTTTCCTCCTTAACTCATTCTATGAAACTAGTATCAATCACTCTGATACCTAAATCAGGAAAGAACACAACAAAAAGGAAAACTACAGGTGAATATTTCTGATGAACTTAGATACAAAAATCCTTAATAAGTTACTAGCAAACCAAATCAGATTGTCCACAGTCAACGTAGAGGAAAAATTCTGAAAGGCAGCAAGATAGAAGCATTTAATCACCTATAAAGGCAATCCTATCAGAGTAACAGTGGACTTCTCAGCAGATACCTTACAAATCAGAAAAGACTGGGGGGAAAGCACATCAAAAAGATAATTCATTATCATAATGTGGGTTTTATTTTAGAGTGGATGCAAAGATGTTTCAACATCTACAAATCAATAAATATGATTCTTCATAGAAACAACTAAAAACAAAAACTGTATGATCATCTCAATAAATGCAGAAAAGTCTTTCAATAAAATCCAATATTCTTTCCTGATAAAAATCTTCAACGAACTAGGCATCAACGGAACATATCTTGAAATAATAAGAGCCATATATGACAAAAGACAAACCCACATCCTCATTACACTGAATGGGAAAAAGCTGAAAGCGTATCCCCTGAGAACTGGAACTAGACAAGGGTATTCATTCTCATAACTCATATTCAACATACTGGAGGCACTACCCAGAGCAATCAGAAAAAAGAAAGAAGTAAAAGGCATCCAAATTGGAAAACAGGAGTTCAAATGATCTCTGCTCACTGATGACGTGATTTTATACCTAGAACCTCCTGAGTCTCCTCCAAAAGACTCATAGACTTGATAAATAAATTAATTAAAGTTTTATGATACAAAAATAAGTGTACAAAAATCAGTAACATTTCTATACACCAATAATTCTCAAGCTGACAACAAAATCAAGAACTCAATCCCATTCATAATAGCTGCAAAATATAAAATACCAAAGAATACATTTAACCAAGAAGATTAAGGATCTCTATAAGGAGAATGACAAAACAGTGATAAAATCAATTGCAGATAACACATGCAAATGGAAAAACATCCCATGGTTGTGGATTTGAAGAATCAATATCATTAAAATGACCATATGCCTAAAATAACCTACAGATTCAATGCAATTTCTATCATATTACCAACATCATTTTTTACTAAAATTTGAAAAAACAATCCTAAAGTTCATATAACACCAACAATACTCTGACTAGCCAAAACAATCCTAAGAAAATAGAATAAATTTAGAAGCATCACATTGCCTGACTTCAAGTTATATTATAAGGTTATCGTAATTAAAACAGCAAGGCACTGGTACAAAAATAGACATATAGATCAATGGAACAGAATAGAGAACCTACATATAAAGTTACATGCCTACAACCAACTAACCTTTGATAAAGTTGTTAAAAACAAACAATAGGGAAATGACATTCTATTCAATAAATGGTATCGGGAAAATTAGCTAGTCATATGCAAAAGAATGAAATTGAATCCCTATCTCTGACCATATATAAAAATTAACTCAAGATGGATTAAAGAATTAAATGTTATACCTGAAACCATAAAACTCCTGGAAGAAAACCTAGGAAAAACTCTTCTCGAGATTGGCCTAGGCATGAATTTATGAACACCCTAAAAGCAAATGCAACAAAAATAAACCCAGACCAATGGGGCATAATTAAACTAAAAAGCTTCTGCACAGTAAAACCAACATTCAACAGAACAAACCTACAGAATAGGAGAAAATATTTTCAAATTGTGCATCTGACAAAGGACAAATATCCAGATTCTACGAAGAACTCAAATAAACTCAAAAAGAGAGAAAAACAAAAACAAAAACAAAACCCAGCCCCATTGAAAACTGGGCAAATGACCTGAACAGACATTTCTCAAAAGAAGAAATACAAGTGCCCAACCAACCCTTGAAAAAAATGCTCAACATCACTTATCATCAGAGAAATGCAAATCGAAACCACTATGACTTATCATCTTATGACAGTGAGAATGGCTATTATTAAAAACTCAAAAACCAAAAGATGTTGTCATGGATGCAGAGAAAAGGGAACACCTATACACTGTTGGTGGGAATGTAAATTAGTTCAACCTCTATGGAAAACACTGTGGAGTTTTCTCAAAGAACTAAAAATAGAACTACCATTAGACCCAGCAATCCCACTACTGGGTATCTACCCAAAGGAAAATAAATTATTATATTAAAAAAAGACATCTGCACCTCTATGTTCATGGTAGCACTACTCATAATTACAAAGTCATGGAACCAACCTAAGCATCCGTCAGTGGTTGACTGGATAAAGAAAATATGGTATATATGGATCATGGAATACTACACAGTTATAAAAAAGCATAGAATCATGTCCCTTCAAGCAACATGGATGGAGCTGGAAGCCATTATCCTAAATGAACTAACTCAGAAACAGAAAGCCAAATATCACATTTTCACACTTGTGTGAGGTAAACAGTGGGTACACATGGGACTAAAGATGAAAATAATAGATACTGGAGACTCCAAAAGGGGAAAAGATGGGAGATGACAAGGGCTGAAAAATACCTGTCATGTACAGTGTTCACTGTTTGTGTAGTGGTACACTAGAAACTAAATTCCCATCAGTATACAATATACGCATGTGAAAAACAAGTACATGTACTCCCTGAATCTAAAATAGTTTTTTAAATTAAATTCAAAAATAGAGATATTCTTGGGTTGAAATATGCACTACTGTTAACCACCATTGTTTCTTCAGTCTAAGTATAGAAGTAACAAGTTTATTTGACAAGGAGGTTTGTCAAATTTGTCACACTGGAAAGAATTCCAGCATATTTTGGGGCGAGCTCAGAGATTATTCCATATCCTATTATAGAATATTAAATTATGTTTTCTTTTAGAGTAAAAATTGGTAATTGATTTCTTTGCTAATCTCAGTTTAATCCTGCTTTATTTTAAATGCACAAGTAGCTTCATTCTTTGTTGCCTGTTAATTTGAGGGAGATCTTCCCTACAATTAATTTGGCAGTTATTTTAGATACTAGAGACCTTTAAATGATCACAGACCACCACCTTAATGGCAATATCTTTTATTTTCCACCACATGCATGACATTTGGTGTAGATTTGCTAACTTAAGTTATGGCTGGTTCATCATTTGAGGCAGCAGTTCATATTACTTAAATACTAGACTCAGTAAACTTCCTGATGCCAGCTTCTTCACACATTTTTTGATGTGTGACTACCAGTTAATCTTATATGTCAAAGTGCTTCTATTTATAAAACAAGATTATGGATACCTTTTATCACATTGTATTTCTCAAGAAGGTTGATTTATAAGATACAAAGTGTACTGTTCGTATGATAAATATGATAATCTTTGAAAAGAATGTGATATTCAGAAAGAAGTTATCCTAATAATAAATATAAATTTTTAATTAATATATTTCTATATCCAAGTCAATTTTTAATCAGGGATTGTTAAAAAGTGTGTGAGTATTTTGCTTTATTATTTTTCTTTCATTCGTCTGTCTGATCAGATATAATCTCTAAGAAATGGTGGCCAAAGGATATAAAAGGAAGTAAATTTTAATCAGCATATTTTAAAACTTGAGAGTAGTTATGGTAAAGGATGAAAAGTTGGAGGTTTTAACTATTGATTCTATTGATTATCATTAAATTTATACATTATTTATGAAATAAATAATTTCTATTATACCATGAAAGAAAATTTATAAATACTACAAATAAATTCAAATAATTTCTAAATAAAATTATTATAGTGCTTTTTGTCATCATTTGATGAAAGGGAAAAATAAACCCTGAAATATATAGAAGTATAAAGTAACAATTATAAGTAATTAGCAAGAGTACACTAGACTTATGTTGAGGTTATCAAAAGGTCCAGGGCTGTGAGTCATATATAGCTTCATCTTCTCTGGCCCTGGAAAAGTATAGAATAATGGGAGACATGGAGTTTATTTATTTATTTATTTATTTATTTTTAATAGACGGAGTCTTGCTCTGTTGCCAGACTGGAGTGCAGTGGCTCAATCTCGGCTCACTGCAACCTCTACCTCCCAGGTTCAAGCAATTCTCCTGTCTCAGCTTCCCAAGTAACGGGGACTACAGGTGCATGTTGCCACATCCGGCTAATTTTTTGCATTTTAGTAGGGACAGGGTTTCATCGTGTGCCCAGGCTGGTCTTGAACTCCTGAGGTCAGGCAATCCTCCCACCTCGGCCTCCCAAAGTGCTAGGATTATATGCGTGAGCCACCATGCCCAGCTTCCTCCCTTCTTTTAAAGCAGCCCAAATTATCCCCAGAAACTCATGCAAAAGAACACAATTCCCTAATACTTTCATATCAATTGTAGATACATTGTATATTAAATGCTTGCTACTTCACTGGTAATTAAAGTAGATAACAAAATTTACATAGAATGTTTTAGTTATTGTACAACATATCTTCAAAATAAAATAATAACAAAGGTATAGGTATAACTTATCCACTTAAAATATGTCAGGCTATAAATGTATAAGGGGTTAATGTGTCCATTTCTTCTCACTCACTCTTTCTATTTATAGACTTTAAGAAAAAATTTTGCCATGATTTGTATAAGAAGAAAATGTCAAAAGGTTATAAAATACTGCAGAGAAAACGTTTTTAATGAGTCTTCCAGAATCCTGAAATAGAAAAGATCAGAAATAAGGTTATCGTTAATGAAACCAGTTAATGAAACCAGTGTTCAAGACATGTTTTCTAGTATTATTTCTACCCACCTATACTGCATAATTAGTGGTAGACAAGTTAGGTTGTAAACTGTGAGAAAAACAACATATTTTCCATCTCTGCCTCCTAGCTCTGCTGCAGGCAGCTGGGAGTGTTTTCCAGAAATAGAAGATGGCTGTAACAAACAATAAAATATGGGCAGTGAGATTCACAATAATCTCTTTATCACATCTGTCATCACTGTACATACTGACAGTTTTATCAGAATGCCAGGGAGTCTGAAGGCAATGTGTCATAATCTGCGGGGATGCCTGGTCCCAAAGGATTTATGACTTCATTAGGAAACAAAGGAAGAACTTATATTAAATATAATTTTAAAAAATGAATTCACATTTCCTAGTAACCTGGAATGAGATTTTGAATGCTATAATAAATGCATGCTTCCATGACACAAATTTGCTTTTGCCGGTATTCATTACCTTTTTTTATTAAGTTACTCCTTGGCTTCTTATAATCAGAAACACAGAGCCCTGGGTCTTGTACTTAATTGTTTAATGATGTTGAAAACCACAAAACCCAGATGATGAAATTCTCTGATGGTTGTAGTTTTTTTATCTGTGTCTTCTTATCAAATCAGTCAGTAAAGTAAACCACTTGCTCACACTGCTCAAGCCTGAGTTCTTATCCTGACATACCAATTAATTATATAACTTTAGGACTAAATAAGATTGTGTTCAAAGGTGCTGGAAAAGGTCAGAAAAGCTGGGTTCCAGTTCAGCTCTTAGGAACTGTGTGACCTTAGAAAGAGAATCACTATATGTCACCTCAGGACATTGCTGTGAGATCAAGTAAAATAAAGTCTTTTGTAAAGTAGAAGATTATACATTGATATATTTGTTCAATAGTAGAGAATAGGTGTATATTATTAAAGCAATAAAATATTCCCAATGAAAAGTACTGGACTGGAATTAGGACATTGGGGTTCTAGGCTTAACAACATCTTAAATAAATTCTTCTAGTGGTGTGCTGTGGTGGCTAATATGGGATTTACCTGAAGTTATTGGTAATACAAGGCTGCTGTTTTGAAGATCTGGCTAGTATCCTATCTTTTATTTCTAAAAGTTCTACCTGTCAGACCTTAGGTTAGTCACTTAACTTCTCTGGGACACTGGTTTATAGGAACATAAAGGAATTAGATTAGATGACTATTAACTTCCATTCTAGTCTTAAAATGGCCTACTACATTCACCCGCCTCCTTCTTTGTGTTGAAATCTGGTAAGGTCAGCACAGAAAGGACCTTCAGACTCAGCATTTTCTGTTGGAATGTGGCTGAATGGAATTGAGGTTTTTCCATTATTGGCTTTCCTGTTCAGTTTATCATCACATTACAGATTCTGGTACAAAGTACTCTATATCGTGGTCATCAGGATTCTAGCTTGTTTTTGCCTGAGGCTTGCAGAGATACGTGGAAATATTTCGTCATTAGAACTACACTTAAACTAACCCTTTCTTTTTCTTTTTTTCTGTTTTCATGAAACACCTTTCGAAGAAGCACTTACATACTAATGTTGTCACAGATATAGACCATCAGCAAATCAAAATTCAGAACCGCAGATAGCTTTCTGAGGGTAAAACTAGAAAGATTCTAAGAAACAATCATTCTGTGTTTGAAAGAACCATGACTCCCAAACTATCACGATCCTATTTCATGTTACACCTATTGTTCATGCTTTCTGTAATATCTTGTCATTTTGACAGATTAAGTGAATTCATGTTAAATTACACAAAAGCAGTAAAGTAAAAGCATCTAGGTATAGAAAACATGCATAGAAAATCAGAATTTATTTCAGCAAGGCCATGGAGGGTTAATTGTCAATGTTTTGAATTTTATTTTCTGCCTCTTTTGTGATTTGGAATTATGTTAAATCAATTATCTCTTTAATTATTTTATTTTCAATCTGTGGTTGTGTGTGTGTGTGTGTGTATATAGATATGAACACACACACACAATGGGATAGACCAGCAGGCTGGAGGCTGGATACTGCAGATGCAGAGAAGAAATTGTAGTTCAGTTTCGAAGCAATCCACTGGTAGAATTATCTCATCCTCTGGGGAGGTCAGTTTGTTCCTGTTAAGAGGTTCAACTGATTGTATGAGGCCCACTCATGTGATAGAGGACAATCTGGTTTACTCAAAATCCACTGATTTAAAGGTTAATCTCATAAAAAAAAATGCCCATCCAGAAACAGCTAGAATAATGTTTGACCAAATATCTGGTTAGAGTGGCCTAGCTAAGCTGACACATAAAATTAACTATCATATAGCTCTTCCCCTGTACTTTATTGTTTTCTTTAGGATACTGTTCTTAGCTCTCCTCAGCTATCTCCAAGGCTGATCTACCACATAATGAATAAGTACTTTTAAATGTATTTCAGTTCTCATCTCTTGCAATACCTTTAGTTCTAACACGTTTTAAAAAACTCATCATCTTTTATCCCTTATCTACTGCTTTCTTTTATTAATGGCACCATTATTCAATCTAAAAATCTTGGAGTCATGTTTAAATTCTCCCACTTTATCCTTTTTTTCTAGTGAAACTCCAATTGACGCACTTACTCACTCAACAATATTTATTAAACATCTTCTAGGTATCAGATAATGTCCTCAGCAATGTCAACAAAATAATGAGGAGGCAGACAATTAGCAAACTATCACCCCAATAATTTTAATTGTGGTAAACGTTATGAAAGAAAAGCATAGTATGCTAGAAGATTGTAAAACTGAGGGGCCTCATAGAATGTGAGAGTGTCAGGGAAGGCTGGGATTAGGAGGATACCTAAGAGTTAGCCCAGCAAAATTGAATGCTAAGGAGAGGAAGAGTACATCAGGGAGAGGAAACATGAGCAAAGACCTTGAAAAAGAACGAAATAAGAAGCAACAATGATGCCTGAGTGCTGAGTCAGGAGCTTTTACCCTCAGATTGACCACATGACGTAAATATCATGATGTAGATACCAACTTTCGATCCACTGTAGAGACTCAACAAATGTCAGTTGCATAAATATACATTTTAACTGAGGAAACAGGCTCGAAAAGATTACATAAGGAGCTTAAGTTTATACAAGATTAAGTGGCAGTGAGGACTCCACCTTCTGGAGAACACTCAGAGAGGAGTGTCATTGCCTCTAGTTACCCCATTGCTGGCCCATCAGCAAAACAAAGAAACACCATCGAACTCCTAAATCCTAGGTAAATCCTGGTAAAACAGTGTACAATATTCTGATTTTGTTAGACCAAGAATGATTTTTCTAGCGTTTGGTTTGTATTATTTTGATCTTTTTGGAATATATTCACATCGAATAACCCTAGATCTTGATTAAATGAATCAGTTTCTCTTCTGCTCTTAATTAATCTTAGTATTCATTTATTGCTTTCTTTACTAAAAGCAATAATGACTTCTTTTTTTATCTTTTTTTATTATTATACTTTACGTTCTAGGGTACATGTGCACAACGTGCAGGTTTGTTACATATGTATACATGTGCCATGTTGGTGTGCTGCACCCATTAACTCGTCATTTACATTAGGTATATCTCCTAATGCTATCCCTCCCCCCTCCCCCTACTCCACAACAGGCCCCAGTGTGTGATGTTCCCCTTCCTGTGTTCAAGTGATCTCATTGTTCAATTCCCACCTATGAGTGAGAACATGTGGTGTTTGGTTTTCTGTTCTTGTGATAGTTTGCTGAGAATGATGGTTTCCAGCTGCATCCATATCCCTACAAAGGACACGAACTCATCCTTTTTTATGGCTGCATAGTATTCCATGGTGTATATGTGCCACATTTTCTTAACTCAGTCTGTCATTGATGGACATTTGG
This sequence comes from Piliocolobus tephrosceles, assembly GCF_002776525.5. Classification (NCBI taxonomy): domain Eukaryota; kingdom Metazoa; phylum Chordata; class Mammalia; order Primates; family Cercopithecidae; genus Piliocolobus; species Piliocolobus tephrosceles. The sequence goes on from NC_045441.1 coordinate 105,888,939, forward strand.
GCTGATTCCAAGTCTTTGCTATTGTGAATAGTGCCACAATAAACATACGTGTGCATGTGTCTTTATAGCAGCATGATTCATAATCCTTTGGGTATATACCCAGTAATGGGATGTCTGTGTGAAATGGGATGACTAGTTCTAAATCCTTGAGGAATCACCACACTGTTTTCCACAATGGTTGAACTAGTTTACAGTCCCACCAACAGTGTAAAAGTGTTGCTATTTCTCCACATCCTCTCCAGCACCTGTTGTTTCCTGATTTTTTAATGATTGCCATTCTAACTGGTGTGAGATGGTATCTCATTGTGATTTTGATTTGCATTTCTCTGATGGTGAGTGATGATAAGCATTTCATTTTTTCATGTGTCTGTTGGCTGTATGAATGTCTTCTTTTGAGAAGTGTCTGTCATTATCCTTTGCCCACTTTTTGATGGGGTTGGTTTTTTCTTGTAAATTTGTTTGAGTTCTTTGTAGGTTCTGGATATTAGCCCTTTGTCAGATGAGTAGATTGCAAAAATTTTCTCCCTTTCTTTAGGTTGCCTGTTCACTCTGATGGTGGTTTCTTTTGCTGTGCAGAAGCTCTTTAGTTTAGTTAGATCCCATTTGTCAATTTTGACTTTTGTTGCTTTTGGTGTTTTAGACATGAAGTCCTTGCACATGCCTATGTCCTGAATGGTATTGCATAGGTTTTCTTCAAGGGTTTTTATGGTTTTAGGTCTAACATTTAAGTCTCTAATCCATCTTGAATTAATTTTTGTAAGAGGAGTAAGGAAGGGATCCAGTTTCAGCTTTCTACTTATGGCTAGCCAGTTTTCCCAGCACCATTTATTAAATAGGGAATCCTTTCCCCATTTCTTGTTTCTCTCAGGTTTGTCAAACATCAGATGGTTGTAGATGTGTGGTATTATTTCTGAGGGCTCTGTTCTGTTCCATTGGTCTATAACTCTGTTTTGGTACCAGTACCATGCTGTTTTGGTTACTGTAACTTTGTAGTATAGTTTGAAGTATAGTTTGACGCCTCCAGCTTTGTTCTTTTGACTTAGGATTGTCTTGGCAATGTGGTCTCTTTTTCAGCTCACTATGAACTTTAAAGTAGTTTTTCCCAATTCTGTGAAGAAAGTCATTGGTAGCTTAATGGGGATGGCATTGAATCTATAAATTACCTTGGGCAGTATGGCCATTTTCACAATATTGATTCTTCCTATCCATGAGCATGGAATCTTCTTCCATTTGTTTATGTCCTCTTTTATTTCATTGAGCAGTGGTTTGTAGCTCTCCTTGAAGAGGTCCTTCACATCCCTTGTAAGTTGGATTCCTAGGTATTTTATTCTCTTTGAAGCAATTGTGAATGGGAGTTCACTCATGATTTGGCTCTCTGTTTGTCTGTTACTGGTCTGTAAGAATGCTTGTGATTTTTGCACATTGATTTTGTATCCTGAGACTTTGCTGAAGTTGCTTATCAGCTTGAGGAGATTTTGGGCTGAGACAATGGGGTTTTCTAAATATACAATCATGTCATCTGCAAACAGGGACAATTTGACTTCTTATTTTCCTAATTGAATACCTTTATTTCTTTCTCTTGCCTCATTGCCCTAACCAGAACTTCCAACACTATGTCGAATAGGAGTGGTGAGAGAGGGCATCCCTGTCTTGTGCCAGTTTTTAAGGGGAATGCTTCCATTTTTTTACCCATTCTGTATGATATTGGCTGTGGGTTTGTCATAAATAGCTCTTATTACTTTGAGATACGTTCCATCAATACTGAATTTATTGAGAGTTTTTAGCATGAAGGGCTGTTGAATTTTGTCAAAGGCCTTTTCTGCATCTATTGAGATAATCATGTGGTTTTTGTATTTGGTTCTGTTTATATGCTCGATTATGTTTATTGATTTGCACATGTTGAATCAGCCTTTCATCCCAGGGATGAAGCCCACTTGATCGTGGTGGATAAGCTTTTTGATGTACTTCTGGATTCAGTTTGCCAGTATTTTATTGAGGATTTTTGCATCAATGTTCATCAGGGAGATTGGTCTAAAATTCTCTTTTTTTGTTGTGTCTCTGCCAGGCTTTGGTATCAGGATGATGTTGGCCTCATAAAATGAGTTAGGGAGGCTTCCCTCTTTTTCTATTGACCGGAATAGTTTCAGAAGGAATGGTACCAGCTCCTCCTTGTACCTCTGGTAGAATTCAGCTGTGAATCCATCTTGTCCTGGACTTTTTTTGGTTGGTAGGCTGTTAATTATTGCCTCAAGTTCAGAGCCTGCTATTGGTCTTTTCAGGGATTCAACTTCTTCCTGGTTTAGTCTTGGGAGAGTGTATGTGTCCAGGAATTTATCCATTTCTTCTAGATTTTCTAGTTTATTTGTGTAGAGGTATTTATAGTATTCTCTGATGGTAGTTTGTATTTCTGTGGGGTCGGTGGTGATATCCCCTTAATCATTTTTAGCAATAATGACTTTTTTAACCTACCCCAATATTTGCTTTAATCTCACACAAATAAAGTGATTAAGAATTTCAGAGATGACAAGATTTCAAGAATAACTTACATCTCCTCTCACCCCACCCCATACTCCCCGCAGGAAGAACAATGTTTCTAATTTAGAATATAGCCCCTCATAAAAATAGAATAATGGGATTATGGACTCCATAAAAATCTCTTTTTATTTGTAATGAATAGCTTTATACAGGAAAAATTAGAATTCTTTTAAGGAGAGTCATCTTGAATTTAGAAATTGATCATATATTTTCAGTTTTAATATCCACTGTAGTGGAATTGCTACCAGGTTAGTAATTTTGAAACCAAGTACACAGTATTCTCTAGACATGAAAGTTTACTGACAATAGAGATCAGAGGTGTTTTTACTCTCTGTCTGTGAGTGCTCTTCAACTCACTGCTCTGCATCTTCTGGCCCCATCACTCCACTGAAACTGTTTTTTTCCATGTTCCAGTAATTCCTAGTTGTTTAATTCAATGGAAACCGCTCAGTGGCATTCCATACAGGAGACCTCTCTTCACCTTTTTCTCATTTCTTAGGACGTCAGCCACTTAGATTTTCCTTCTGCTCTTAGTTGTGGCGCTTTCACCATATTCTTTGCTGCACGTTCTCCTTACGAGAGCTCCAAATGCTGGATGAAAGTCCTGGATGGAAGTCATACTGGTTCTTTATTGAGCAACATGTGTTTTCTAGGTGATTGATCACATCCATCACCATTTAGATATCATCTATGTGCCAAAGGCCTCCTAAGTGTCTTTCCAGTACAGGTCTTTCTTTAGAAATACAGGATCTCCTTGATATTTCCATCTGGGTTTGTCTTAAGCATCTGAACTCAACATGCCTAAAATTAACTGCTCGTTACTCCTCACTCCAAACTTACTCCTTTCATTGTTTTCCCAGTTCAGTGTAAGGTACCACCGTCTATCAAAAAGCCTAAGTGTCATCCTTGATTTAACTGTTTCCCATCCAGTAAATGCTCTTAATCTTATCTTCAAAATATGTTAAATATTTTCACTTCTCTTCATTTCATAGCTACCACTGCCATAAAAGCCACCACCACCTCTTGCCTGGACTCCTTCAGTTGCCTTTAACTGGTCTTGCTTTTATTCTTGCCTTTAGTCTCTTATCAATACAGGCAACGTTTAGAAATATAGGTCCATCATTAAAGGTACCTACCCCAAACTCTTTTCATTGTACTTAGAATAGAATCAAATGTAACAACTGTTGCCAAGGCCCTATGCCATATGGCCCTGTCTACCTCTCCCCGTCATCTTCTAAGTTTCTTTTACTTCAGTCCAGCTGACTAGTCTTCTTTTGACTTTGAAAACATTCCGAAGCCCTTGCTCATTTCTGTTCCTAAACATGGAAGATATTTCTAGCATTTGGTGTTGTAGCCTCTGCCTAAAAATCTCTCTTCATCTTAAAAAAATAATTGTCCTTGTTTTTATAGTGGCTAATTCTTTTTTAACCCTTTAGGAGATTTACTGAAAATTTCCTTCTCAGGGAGGTATTTGCAGATTGCTTTACCTAAGTGCCTCCTCCACTCCCAGTCATATTCTAATATCATTCTGCTTAGTTCCTTCCTATTACTTATCCCACTTTGAAATTGTCTTGCTTATTTATTGTCTTACTCCTATAGCTGGATTATAAGCTCATTGACATTAGAATCTTTGATTATTTTGATTTCCTTTATACCAAAATTTCCTAAAATAAGGTCTGGTACATAGTAGAAGAATAAAAAAAAGTTTTTATTAAATAAATGAATTAACACTATCTTTAATCTAAACATAGGAAATCAGTTTGTAATGTCTACTATTAATGAAAAAACTTGGACTCAGTGAGGTTAACTACTTTCTCAAGGCAATAAAATTTTAAGCATGAAGCCAAGATTCAAAATCTATACTCATTAAATAGAATATATGTCATTGGGGGAAAACAGAAGGTAATTAGCAAGTTCTTTTGCTTTAGTCAGATTAAAATTCACAGAAGTCCCCTATAGCATCTTAATACAAATTTACGGACAAAATAAAACTCTTATAACTAATTATAGTTACTATTCATTTATTATGTATTATGGGCCAGACTCTCTGCTAACTCATTTATATATTTTTCTACAAGTTGATGTTTTCATCTTATAGGAAAGGAAATATAGTTAATTAATTTGTGAAGGTAATTTATTAGTATTCTCCAGAACTAGGCTTTTGTTGTTGTTGTAGTTGTTTTGCTGTTTTTTGAGATAGGGTCTCACTCTGTTGCCCTGCCTGGAGTGCAGTGGTGTGGTCACAACTCACTGAATTTTCAAACTCCTGGGCTCAAGCAACCCTCAGCCCTAGGCTCTGTTTCAGCCTCCTGAGTAGGTGGGAATACAGGCATTTGCCATTATGTCCAGTTAATTCTGTTTTTTTAAATTTTTTGTAAATACAGGGTCTCGCTATGTTGCCCAGGTTCAGACCAAGGATTCTAACAAAGGCCTGCTTGACTCTAAAGCCCTTGCATATGACTACTACACTATTCTGCCTTTTTTAACTTAAAAGTCAAGAGCTAGCTAAAATGATACCCGTGGCTCAGTGTGGCGGCTTACACCTGTAATCCCGGCACTTTGGAAGGTCAAGGTGGGAGGATCACTTGAGCACAGGAATTCGAGACCAGCGTGGACAATATAGTGGGACCCCATCTTTATAAAAAATAAGTCTCCCTTGCTAAGGTTGCTAGGATTCATTGATTCATAAAGATGCTCTCTCACTGTCTTTTGACGTCCAGTATCAGCTTATTTAAAATGCATATGGTATGGTTAAAAGCATTGCAATGTAGAACAAGTTATGGCATTGTTGCAACTCCTGTAGTTCAGCAAGTAAGAGGGAGGGTTACAACTCTTTTACTCCCACCACCCACAGCTCAATGAATTGGAGGATTATAGCCATTTTACTTTCATCATCCACAGCTCAGCGAACACGAGGGTTAGAGCTTTTTTGCTCCCGCAGACCTCAGCTTGGCAAGTTCTGCATTCCTATTCCATGCCCCAGAGGAATAAGGTACATGGACACTGGAGAGTAAGTAAGGCAGAGAAGAATTTTATTGAACAACAGAAGGAAAGCTCTCAGCTGTGAAAGGGGACCCTGAAAGTGGGTTGCCCTCTGTGAGGCTGACTCTGGGGTTTTTATGGGCTTAGAATGGGGGTGTACATGCTGATTGATCCATGGGCGGTCTTGGAAAAAGCAGCATTTGATTGGTTAAAAGGCATCATCCAGAAGGAACCAATCCAGAGAGAGTGAGTAAGATGGCGATAGAAGTTCTCACTCTGGTCGTGGACTCTATCTGGAACAAGCAGCTCGGTCCTCAGGTTGAAGGTTGAGTCTTACTGGTGACCAGACCCTGTCTGCCTAGGAATTTGTCTGTCTCCTATTGCTATCAGTATTAGGCTGGGAAATAGGGACTCATAATGTGAATCCTGATGTCATTCCCCATTTTCTCTGGCTTGAACTCACTATTTAGAAAGAGTTATGGAGGAACTGAGAAGGAATCTTATTAAGAAGTACAAAATTGTTAAAGTAGAAGAAATAGATTGCTAATGCAAAAGTTAAAGGGATTGGGGTTTAGAGAGGAGTTACTAAATTATTTTAAGGATATAAACAGTTACTCGAATAAAGTGAACTATTTTTATTTTCACAAGACTGACTAGAGATGTAGTAAACTCTAACAACTTTAGCAAGAAAGACTTATTTAGACTTAAGTCTTTTTATTATTTTAATAGAAAGTAATATTAAGTCATATCTTACTGATATTGACCATATATCTGGTATTGTATATGTATCTAGTTACTCAAGTGATAGACATTTTCAGATGGCCCTAAGTTGCTACAACTTGAGTGGTTGTAGAAATATTTAGAGGGGAAATAATCAACTGATAGATTATAACATAGGTCTAAACTAAAGTGCATTTGGAGTTATTTGAACAGTGTAGAAATAGACAACTAATCTGAATGAGTTGCCAGTATTTAAAAATCCCAGCCCAGAAGGGTTCTCACTCCAGGCCTTTCCTTGGAAAACAAGAAAAGACTCTAGCTTTCCTGTATCTCCCAAGGGGTGAAAAAAGCTAAGAAGCATGTACAAAAATCACAGCTCTGATACATTGGCCCACTAAAAAATGGATATTTAATGATAACATTCTGGAATGCTTTCTTTTGCTTACACCTTACTACTTTACTAAGAGGGATCTGGTATAATAACAGTAGATTAAATTGTAAAGGATGAGCGTTGCAGATTCTCTTTAAGGTGGGGTACTTAGGGAAGCCCAAAAACAGGAGGCAAGACAAAACAAGACAAAATACCAGAAAGAGAAGTAAGACATAATAGAGCAGGAGAAACATCTAAAGAAATAATGGCCAGGAATTTTGTAGGATTAATGACAGACACCAAATCAACAGACCAGAGAGCTCATAGACTACCAAGAAGAATAAACACCAAAAAAATTGACACAAAGGCGTGTTGTATTCAAATTGTAGAGCTAAAGACAAAGAGAAATCTCGAAAGAAGCCAAGGGGATGAGGGATGGGTGGGTGTGTGGGTAGCGAATTTCACCTATAGAGGAACAAGCAGAAGAATTACAGCGTACTTCTCATAAGAAACCCATGTGTATTTGTTTCATAAAGCTGCAGAAACAAAGTACCACAAACTGGGTAGCTTCAAATCACAGACATTTATTCTTTCATAGTTTCGGAGGCTGGAAGTCTGAAATCAAGATGTCAGCAGGACTATGTTTCCTGTGAAGGGCAATCCTTGGGGTTTCTTGGTTTGCAGTTGCATCACTCCAATATCTTCCCCCACCATAGCATGGCCTTCTCCCTGTGTTTGTTGTGTTTTCATATCACTCTCTTTATAAGGACATATGTCATTATGACGTATCTTAATTTTGATTATATCTACAAACATTATTTCCATATAAGGTCACATTCTCAGGTACTGGGGGATCAACGTATCTTTTTGGGGGATATAATTCAACTCACAACACCTTGTAAGCAACAAGAGAGTGAAGTAATATATTTGAAATGTTCAAAAAATACCACCAACCTTGAGTTATATACCCAGTGAAATTATCCTTCAAAAGTGAAGGAAATAGAGTTTCTCAGGCAAACAAAATTGAGATAATATTTTTGCTAGCCGTGCTGCCTTGCATATAACATTTAAAGAACGTTTTCAGGGAGAAATAAAATGGTATAGGTCAGAAAGTCAAATCTGTGTAAAGAAAGGAAAAACACTGGACAAGGAATAAGTTAAAATAAGTTTAAATATTTTCTTTTCCTTAATTTTAACTAATCTAATAGATACGTCACAGCCAAGAGGTGTCTAAGAGAATACAATGAGTAAATGTGAGGTGGTATACTGTATAGGATCCTAGGAAGGAAAAGGACATTGGGTTAAAACCAAAACACTGAATAAAGTATGGAATAAATCAACATTGGTTTATTAATTATAAAATGTATGCCATACTAATGTAGATATTAGTAATAGGGAAAACTTGATATAGGAACCATAATACAAATAAATACAAAAATACAAAAATGCAAAGATACAAAAATGGTACAACTCCTTGTATTAACAATTTTTCTGTAAATCTAAAACTATTCTTAAATGAAAAGTTTATTTAAACAATTTTATAAACAAAAAATGCCAAAATATTTGATTAAACAATGCAAAACAAAATACCTTGATCTCACAAGAAACCTAAGATTTGACAGGTAGGTAAAAGACTAAATGGAAGCAGAACTCCTAAGATTCATTGTGTTTGTTGTATTAGAGGAATGGTGCCTGATTTTCTGGCAAATTCTTTTCATGTTAGAATGACATATGGAGAATCTGCCTCTCTGTACCTCTTGTTCATCTACTTCTCTTGCTCAGTGTTCCAAAACTGTAAGACCTTGTGAAATGGTTTGGCTCTTTGTCTTCTCTCAAGTCTCATCTTGAATTGTAATCCCCATGTGTTGAGAGAGAGACTACTAATCTCCATAAGTTGAGGGAGGTAAGTGTTTGGAATATGGAGGCAGTTTCCCCCATGCTGTTCTCATGAGAGTGAGTGAATTCTCACTAGACCTGATGGTTTTATAAATGGTAGTTTTTCCTGTGCTTATACATGCTGTCTCTCTTGCCTGCCACCATGTAAGATCTGCCATGATTATAAGTTTCCTGAGGCTTCCCCAGCCATATGGTACTGAGTCAATTAAACCTCTTTCCTTTATAAATCATCCAGTCTCTGGGAAATTCTTTATACCAGTGTGAAAATGGTCTAGTATACTTTGACTGTTCTTTCATTAAGTCACTTCTCAGAATTGCTAATGCTCAAGGCAATTTTGAAATGTGATGTAAAACAGAACAGTTCTTGCACTACACCAGGTTCTTTGTTCTTTGGACAAAGAACAGTCTTGCTTACTTTTTGCTCAGGGGTGTCCAATCTTTTGGCTTCCCTGGGCCCCATTGGAAGAAGAATTGTCTTGTGCCACACATAAAATGCACTAACACTAACTATAGCTGATGAACTAAAAAAAAAAATTGCAGAAAAACCTCATAATGTTTTAAGAAAGTTTACAAAGTTATGTTGGGCCACATTCAAAGCTGTCCATGGGCTGCAGGTTGGGCAAGCTTGCTCTAAAATCAATGGATTCTCCAAGCTCAAGCTTCTCTTATGCAGCACACTCCTGTGTGTGCAGCTCCACCTGGCTCTCCTTGTTGCTCTGTGCAATTTTGGGTTCAGTGAAACCAATACAACTATGCTGACAATACTTCTATTGTTTGTGCTGCCTTACAGTTCTTCTCTGTGACCCAGGAGTCTTGTATTCTTCTGTTACCTTCCACAGGACTATAGAAGGCTAACTTATTAGCTTGTATAATAGTGGGAGTCCTCCTGATTCTAGCCCTCCTTAACATCATCAAACTTATTTAAGTAGCATAAAATCCAAAGAGAGTTTATTTCCAATTATTTCTTCTCTGAAACACATTGTATTTAGTTCTTTTTACTTACTTTTTTCCATCTTTTTGGTTCGCTGCATCCCATTATTTCGTTCACTGATTTTCTTTCAGCTGTTTTTATTGTGTTTGTTTGAATTGATTAAATATTTAACATTGACAATTATATTTTTTCTGGAAATTCCATTTATTCTTCTTTCAAATCTGCCAGACATCTTTTAAAAAGTCCCCTGCTCTTTATGTTTTGAACTTCATCCACTAAGTTTTAAAATACTTTTAAGCATATTTAACATTTTGTCTCTGAAAATTTTAATATCTAAAATCTTTGAGATTTCATAGTATGTTTTCTTTGCTGCCACTTCCTTATGGTGCCAAATCTCCTCATGTGTCTTGCAATTTTGGAATGTAAGTACCTGTTTATGTATGCCTGATGCAGTGACCTAGCTTGAGATAATTCCTCTAAAAAGTGTTTACATTTGCTTCGGTAAGGTTCCCTGGGGCATCCCAAATCTGTGATCCTTGAAATTAATTACCACGGTCTGGCGCAGTGGCTTATGCCTGCAATCCCAGAACTTTGGGAGGCTGAGGTGGGCGGATCAACTGAGGTCAGGAGTTGCAGACCAGCATGACCAACATGACAAAACCCTGTCTGTACTAAAAATACAAAAATTAGCCAGGTGTGGTGGCACATGCCTGTAATCGCAGCTACTTGGGAGGCTGAGGGAGGAGAATCACTTGAACCTGGGAGATGGAGGTTGCAGTGAGTCGAGATTGTGACATTGCACTGCAGCCTGGGTGACAGAGCAAGACCTCATCTCAAAAAAACAAAAACAAAAACAAATAAAACAAAGAAAAAGAAATTAATTACCACTAATAAGGATAAAGTAGTGCTAAAATACTCAAGGGAGACCTCGTCCACACCCACCTTGGACCCAAAATTCACAAGGAAATTGAATAGATTTTCTGCTCTTTACTTTTGCCAGTAGGTAGGTATTGTAGGTATTTTTCCAGTTTATCATTTCATTTTGAGATTGTAGCTTTGAGAGTTTCCGCCTTACCCTGGCTCAAATTATTGCCTCCGTTCATCTACAGGCTGTTGTACTATCATCTGCTCTCTTTCTTCTATTGTACATATGGGACTTTCCTCTTATCCCTATTTTATAGTCCAGACACGGAAGTTTTACATTCCATTCTTATTCTTTTGGTGGTGTTTTTATCCTTAAATTTTTATGTGCATACTTAACAATATCAAAAACTGATCAATCCATTCTCATTTAGGATAACAAAAACACATTAGAATAGTATAACTTTAAATATTCTTCTCTCTTCCATGCATTATTATTTAGCATTTAAATGCTACCATTTTTATTAAACTTTTTGTTGAAGAACAACATAATAGAAAAAATTTAACTTATCTTCAGTTTCCAGATCAATTAAATTTTGCCAATATTTTTACAAAGAGAACACAGGTGTGTAATCACTACTCAGATCAAAAATATAATATTGATGGCAGCGGCACCCTGTCTGAAGTGACTGCTACCATGATACCGGCCGCAGTAGGGGATGTGCAGCCAGGGCTGCCCTCCACACAGCCGGTGGGATCCCCACCTGCCCCCTTCCAATTTGGAGGGGCAAAAGCTCTACCCTTCCAGGCAAAGCTGCAGCTGCCCAGTCACGGCTGTGGACCCAGGCATCACTGTGCTCTTAGGGGCCCAGGAAGCCCCTTGCCTCTGCAGGCTTGAAAGTGTCTGGTCCCATTGCCTGGTCTCACCCTGCTCCCAGAGTCCACTCTTATTTCAGAGCAAAGCTGTGGGTGAGCTTGGGCACTGTCACATCCCAGCTGGGTGTGTGTGCGCTCAGGACGATGCCGACATGAAAACCCCTTGCCACATCAGCCTCCTCTCAAGTTTGGGTGTTGACAAGCATGGGAGGGAGGCTGATGAGGGGACTAAAAATGACTTGCTATAAACCTGAAGGTGTCCCTTGACATGAACCACCTGGGTGCCATAAACATTAGGTTGATGATGGCAGGAGGCAGACAGGCTCCTGGACAGAAAGCAGTGGGTCCCCGGTGAAGCCTCACCTTCAAGCCAGGGAGGGCCTGAGGCCTGGGGGCCTAGCCACCAGTCCTGCAGACCAGAATGGGGACTTATGATGCCTTTTTCCAGGTCCACCCATCACCACCCATAGACCAATCAGCATGCACTTCCTCTCCTCTGAAGTCCATAAAAATCCTGGATTCAGCCAGACTTGAGCAGACTTTAGGACGACCTTCCTGTGGATAGGAGCTACCCACTCTGGGTCTCCTCTCCACTGATGGCTGCCAGACTTAGCAATAACCTGTCTGAAGAAAGGAGCTCGGGTTTCCTAAGAGCTGTACTGTCACTCAATAAAGCACTTATTTACCTTTCTCACCCTCTAGTTGTCCATGTACCTCATTCTTCCTGGACACAGGACAAGAACACAGGACCCACCAAATGGTGGGACTGAAAGAGCTGTACCACCAACAGGGCTGAAACACGTCCCCCCTGCTCACTGCATTGCAAGTAACAAGGAGAGAGAAGCCCAGACCTTAGGTCTCCTGAGCCAGAACTGTGACACCCTCTTTGGGGCTCTATGGTTCCTGATGTCTTCAAGCATTCAGGTGCCACTGCATTCCCTGGAGCCACAGTGGAAGCCACTTGTGGTACACATGGTGCAGCTGCAGCCTTGCACAGAGCTGGCACCTGTGCCAGATCCTGGAGCTGCCCACCCCACCACAGCTGGCATGCCTGGCTGTGTGCAGCAGCCAGACCCTGTGCTTGCTCACTCATGTAGCCCTTGCCATTCCATTGCTGGCTCATCCTTGGCAGGTGTGGGATCCAGGCTGATAGCGCAAGCTGAGCGTAGCTGTTTAGATTGAGTGTGCACAGCTCAAAAGGCCTGAGCAAAACTTGGGCAAAGGTGCTACTGGCCACAGATTTTTCCAGCTAGTGAAGTAACATCCCAAGGTTCCTGTGATATTTCTGAAATATAATATTTATAGAACACCAGAAGCTCTTTGTATACTTTTTCAGTCATTCCTTCTAGTTAACTATTATTTTGGTGACTAATTTGACTGTTTTAATTTTGAACTTTATATAAATAGAATGAATCAAATAGTAGGATATTCTTTTGTGTTTGGCATCTTTCACTAACTATTATAATTATGAAGTTTATCCATATTTTTTTTTTGTGGCAGTGGATTTTAAATTTTCATTTGCTGTAAAGTATTCCAGTGCCTCAATATATACATTTATTTACCAGTTTTAATATTGAGTATTTTGGGGATTGCTTCCAGTTTCTTGCTGACACTAATAATGCTGCCATGAAATTTGTTATATGTCTTTGTTTGCGTATGTGTGTGTATTTCTGTTGGAGACGAATTACTGGAACATAGGGAAACATATGTTCAACTTCCCTTACATTGCCAAAAAGTTTCCAAAAGTGATTATTTCAATTTACTCTTACATCAAATGTTTGAGAATATCAATCGCTCTACATCTTTGCCAATATTTGATATTGCTATCCTCTTTCATTTTAGTCATTCAGGTGGATGTGTGGTTGTATTTTATTGTGCTGTTAATTTGTATATCCCTGATGACTAATAATAGTGAGTACGTTTTCAAATGCTTATCGGCCATTTGTTGTTGTTGCTGTTTTGAGGTCCCTTTTCAAGTATTTTCTCTCTTCTAATGATTAATTTGTTTTTAATTATTGATTTGTCAAAGTCCTATATATGCTGTGGATGCAAGTCCTTTATCAGATAAATATGTTACAAATACATTCTCTTAGTTAGTGGCTTACCTTTTAACTCTTAAGTGTAGGTTTGTTTCTGGACTGTCTCTTCTCTGCTGTTGATGGTTTTGCCTATTCTTGCTCCAATACCACAGTGCCTTAATTACTATAGTTTTAAAATAAGTCTTGATATCTAGTTTATCCTCCAGTTTTGTTCTATGTATTATTTAAGATTGTCTTGGTTATTCTTACCTCTTTACATTTCCACATAACGTTTTAAATTATCTTGCCAATTAAAAAAATTGCTAGGATTTTGATTGGAATATCATTACATTTATAGATCAGCTTGGGAATACTTGAAATCTTTATAATATTGAGTTTTACAATTAATGGATATGACATATTCCTTGATTTATTTAGGTCTTTGAAAGTATGAATCTGTTGGTGGTCTTCACATTCCATGATTCCCCTGCAGAACAGAGATTGGACTAACACTAAAATAACTAAAATAATTTAAAAATATTAGAAAATAGGGGGAGGGGCCAGGTACAGTGGCTCACGCTTGTAATCCCAGCACTTTGGGAAGCTGAGGCAGGCAGATCACCTCAGGTCAGGAGTTTGAGGCCAGTCTGGGCAACATGGTGAAACCCTGTCTCTACTAAAATACAAGAATTAGCTGGACATGGTGGTGCGCGCTTGTAATCCCAGCTACTTGGAAGGCTGAGGAATGAGAATCGCTTGAACCCAGGAGGTAGAGGTTGCAGTGAGTCTCCGTCTCATAAACAAACGAACGAACAAACAAAAAACTTGGAGGAGGGGTTTTAATATGGGTAAGATGCATACAGTGGTTACCTCTTCCAAGGAGAGGAACCAAAATACTGAGTAGATAATTACATTTCAAATAGATCATCTAAAAGAAAACACTGTGATTCAACAGAGAGGTGATGGAAAGCACCAAAAGCAAGAAAGAAGAAGGAAGCAAGGCAGCCTGTTCAGCTTGGATTGTCTGGGATTCTGAAGAGGTGCCTTAATGCAGGCAAAGGGGAAGTGAGGTACACCCAGAAATCCACATTCCTGCCACAGACTCCTGAAATCCTAGCTAAAGGGCAGCCCCTTGAGTCTCACAGGCCCTGAGACTAATTTAGGGAGCTTCCTGGAGACTGTGCAAAGGCATGGCTCCAGAGACAGAGCTCACACTGGGTCTCAAAAGCCTCCAGTCCTAAGCAGTTGTAGCACAGTGACATTTTGAGAGCCAAGTCCCCACCTGTAGAGCCCCATTGACATTTCTTGCTCACAGCTGCTATACTTGGGGCTGAGGTGGGAGCCACTGGTAGAAACCCCTCCCCACAAACAGAAGGGTGGCCACTAATTTTCACATACCCCTGAGGACAAATTTCACTGCCTGCAACCACTACCACTGTGGGCAGATGCTGAGCGAAGGCAGAAAAGAAGTACACACCTCCCAGCCACTTGTCTAAGTTTGCTCGCACTGAAACAAACCCTATCCTCCCCCGTGGCAGGACCTGAGTGCAAGTGCTACTGGCTGCCCCTGAGAATTCCACCAGAAGCCTGGGGATTACCCTGCCCCTGGCTACCACAGACAGCAGCTGCATGTGACACAGGGTGGCCTGAGGGCAGGTCTGCCTGGTCCAGCCCCACCTTGCACCTAAGCATTCCATCAAGGATCTTAGTGATCTTCAAGCCCAGCTCACCAAGGTTGGCACCTGAGCACTCCTTCTGGGATCTGTGTTGGGCCCACTCAACTTGCTGCTATTTCCACAGCTAGCACAAAGATATGCATGCTCAGCCACTGATGCCACCACTGGGCCAAAGACTTGCCTACCTGGCATCCCAGTCTCCAGCACAACGTTATCGTAGCCTCCACTAATAAACAAACCCTAACCCACCAAGGAAATCACAGACACCACTAACATTGTTTATAGCCAAACAAATCACACAGAGACTACACTACTGCATGTACCCAGAATCAAATATTTTAACCACTTCTATTCAACATAGTCCTGGGAGTCCTAGCCAAAGCAATGAGTCAAGTGAAAGAAATAAAAGACATCGAAATCGGAAAAGAAGTTAAATTGTTCCACTTTGGTGTTTATATGGTCTTACGTCTACATAAACCTAAAGATTCCACCAAAAAATTCTGAGATCTGATAAATAAATTCAGTAAAGTTGCAGGATACAAAATAAACATACAAAAATTAGTAGCATTTCTATACACCAATAATGAACTAGCTGAAAAAGAAATCAAGAAAGCACTCCCATTTATAATAACTACAAAAAATTACCTAGGAATAAATTTAACCATGAAGGTAAAAGATCTCTACAAAGGAAACTACAAAACACTGACAAAAATATTGAAGAGGATACGAACAATTGAAAAGACATTCCCTGCTCATGGATCAGAAAAATTAATATCATTAATATGACCATACTGCCAAAGCAATCTATGGTTTCAGTGCAATCCTTATCAAAATATCAATATCATTTTTCACATAAATAGAAAAAACGATCCTAAAATTTTCATGGAAACAAAAAGGAGACCAAATAGCCAAAGAAATCCTGAGCAAGAACAAAGCTGGAGACATCACACTATCTGACTTTATAATCTATCACAAGGCTACAGTAACAAAAACAGCATGTTATTGGTATAAAATTAGACACACAGGTAAATGGAACAGAATATAAAATCTAGAAATAAATCCATTTATTTATAGCCAACTGATTTCCAGCAAGATTCCAAAAACATATATTGAGAAAAAGAACATCTTTTTCAATCAATGGTGTGAAAAAATTGGATATCCACATGCAGAATAAAACTAGACTCTTCTCATGGTATAATTTTTTAATATATTAATACGTTAATCTTGAGTATGAAAGACTTAAACACAAAACTTGAAACTATAAACTATTAAAAGAAAACAGAAAATCCTTTAGTATATCAGTCTAGGCAAAGATTTTATGGCTAAGATCTCAAAAGCACAGATAACAAAAACAAAATAGACAAATGGGACTATATCCAATTAAAAACCTTCTGTACAGCAAAGGAAACAATCAATAAAGTGAAGATACAGGCTCTTGAATTAGAGAAAATATTTACAACTATTCATCTGAAAAGAGACTAATATTCCAATATAAGAGCAACTCAAACAATTAAACAGTTTTAAAAAAAATGAAATAGTACCATTAGAAAGTGGGCAACGGACAAAAATAGACATTTCTCCAAAGAAGATGTAGAAATGGCTAGCAAGTATATGAAAAAATGCTCAACCTCACCAATCATCAGGGAAATGTAAATCACAACCATAATAAGACATCATCTTACCCTAGTTAGAATGGCTATTATTAAAAAGACAAAAAATAACAAATGCTGGTGAGGATGTGGAGAAAAAGCAACTCATACATTGTTGGTGGGAACCATAAATTAGTATAGTCACTAAGAAAAACAGTCTGGAGCTTTCTCAAAGGGTGAAATATAGAACTACCATATGATCCAGCAAACTCAGCACTGGGTATTTATCCAAAGGAAAGATCAAAGGGACATCTGCACTCACATGTTTATTGCAGTATTATTCACAATAGCAAAGTCAATCTGAGTATTCCTCAATGGACTAATGAATAATGAAAGTGTGACATATATATACGCTGAATGCTGTTTGGCCATAAAAAAGATGAAATTTTGTCATTTTCAGTGATATAGATGGCACTGGAGGTCATTATGTTAAGTGAAATAAACCAAACACAGAAAGACAAATTGTGTATGTTCTGACTCACATATGGGGACTAAAAAAGTTGACCTCATGGAGACAGAAGGTGATATAATAGATATTAGGGGGTGGGAAGTGTGTCTTGGTGGGAAGCAGGGATGAAGAGAGGGTGATCAGTGGGTACACAGGTACGGTTAGATAGATGGTATAAATTTTAAATTTCAATAGCAGACTAGTATAACTACAGTTAGCAATAATGTATTGTATATTTCAAAGTAGCTAGAAGCAAGAACTTGAGATGTTCCCAACACATAGAAATGATACTCAAGGTGATGAATACTCCAAATACCCGGACATGATCATTGCATGTATTATATATGTAACAAAATATCACATGTACTCCCCAAATATGTAAAATGTTGTGTATCAATAAAAAGTATTGGAAAATAACTTTAAAAACAGTTTGACAATAATAGTTTTTTCAAAGTTTTGTTCTATGTAGATATGAAGTAAACAGCAATTAGAGAACAAGAAGAAAAAAAGTACTGTTATGCTGTAAGCAATTTTTCTTTATCAATTCTAGACTCTTTCAGTACCTTGAGAGCTGTTAATGTCTTACGTCATGAAAATAACATAAAGAGGTTTATTTTACAACACAAGCAAATTGGAAAAAAAAAAAAAAACAGAGAAACTAAAATCAGACAAATGTTTTAAGATTCAACATTTTGAACTAATTAGAAAGAAAGACTGCCCCGCATTCATAAAAAGCCTGGACAATAGGCTAATCTTGAAGATATACAGTCTTGTTTTTCTTAAGTACACACAGTTATTTAAACAGTTATTTAAACAAGTTCAGGAAGAGATCCTTAGGCTTTCATTTAAAGCATTAATGAGACTGACTTGTAATTAAGAACTTGCATTTGTATAAACATTTGTTAAAAATAGATAAAAATGATTCTTAGGTTATTTAGAAATCCAGTATCTTCAGTGATTTTTGTCTACATTATTAATTTGTTTCACGATCACCTTTTCTTATTATATATCCCAGGTTTAATTATAAATTTTAAATTAGTATAGTTCAAATGAATGAGGTATCACTGTATTTTAAAATGAATTCTTTTTAAATAAAAATGATCTCAATCTACAAAAATAAATGAAACATAGATCTCTAGAAAAACATGCTTTTGTCATAATACTTGTTACTGTTATCAGCTGTTTTGACTGGGATGGACTCAAAAGTTAGACATGCCAGTCACATGCACTGAAGCATACCTTTCCTTCCAACTGTATATTTATTATTCATTCACTAATTCATTCAACAAATATTAATATTAACACTGCCTTTGGATGTCAGGCACTCTTGTGGGAAGATAAAGGTGTATATACAACTGACAAACTTTCCACTCTCATGGGCTTTACAGTCTAATGAAAAGACATAGATAATAAGCAAGATAAATAAGTAAAAATAGTATGGTAGATGATCAAAAGGGCTAAGGAGACAAGGTACAAAAAGACAATGGCAAGTGTTTTAGGGGGTTGGAATTTAGAGGGGTCACTAGGAAAGGACTTGTCAATGGGGCAATATTTGAGTAATTTAAAGGAAGAAAGAGAATAAAATATGCTGATTCTTAGAGAAGAACATTCTAGTAGAAGAAACAGAAAGTCAGGATCTTGAGACAACAGTTTACTGGGAATTTAGGGCCATGACCAGGAGTAGAACTAATGGGAGGAAGAACAATATGAAATAAGATTTGAAAAGAAACTAGATCAGATTACATGGGGTTTAGTACATCTTTATAAGTACCATGGCTTATGCTCTGGCAAATAGCGAAACATTGAAGGATTTTGAGTAGTCCAACGACATGGTCTCACTTTACTTCTTAGCCTCAAAAAATCCTCATTATTGCTATGTTTAGAATAGATCAAATGGGAACAAAAAAGCATGGTTTGAGAGATCAATAGGAAGCTATTGTGAGCAAGAGGATTTGGTCAGAGCAGAACTGAAGCCAAGAAAATTGACTGGACTCTGGTTATATTTTGATAGTAGGATGAACAGGATTTTGCTGATGGATTGGATATGGAATGGGAGGATAAGAGAAGAGACAATAATGATTGTAATTTTTTTAAAAATACACTTTTTATTTAAAAATTTTGTAATTACAGAAAAATTGCAAAGATAATACAGTTTTCATGTACTTCACACCCAGTTTCCCGTATTACTAACATGTTACTATTATTTTGGTAAATTTGTTAAAATTAATGAGCAAATATTCACATATTATTATTAACTAAAGTCTACATTTTATTTCGCTTTTTAAAATTCTTGCCTGGTGTCCATTTTCTGTGCCAGGATCCCACACAGGATACCACATTACATTTAGTTGTCTCATCTCCTCAGGCTTCTCTTGGATGTGACCATTTCTCTTACTTTTTATGTTTTTGATGACCTTGGCACTTTTGAAGAATGCTTACCTTTAAAGACTGTCCCTTCATTGGGATGGATTTGACTTTTTTTTTTTCTCATTAGACTGAGTATGGACTTTTGGGAGGAAGGTCAGAGGAACAGTGCAATTCTCATTACAGCGTGTGAAGGATACATATGATGAACATGACTTACCACAGTTGATGTTAGGCTTGACTACCGGGCTAGGGTAGTGTTCATAAAGTTGTACCACTGTCAAGTTACTCTCCTGTCTTCCTTTTCATATTGTACTTTTTGGAAAAAAGCCACAATGTGCTGCCCACACTTAAGGAATGAGGAGTTATACTTCATATCCTTAAGGGAAGAGTATTTACATAAATTATTTGGAATTCTTCTGTATGAGACATTTGTCTCTTATCTTTATTTATTCATTTATTTTGTATGAACTGATGAACATTTATTTTATACTTTGGGTTAAAATATAATATTACTTTTTGTTGTTGTTGTTGTTGCTCAAATTGTTCTGGCTTTAGCCATTGGGAATTCCTTCAGCTGGGTCCTGTGTCTCTTTGACATATTTTTATCATTTTTGTTTTTAGCACTTTCTTACTTTTTGACACAGCAAAATGCTTTAGGCTTATTTTTTTATTTCTTGCCCTAGTCCTAGAATCAGCCATTTATCTAATGAGCTCTAATTCCCTTACTGGAGAATGTATTAGAAATCAAGATCTAGGTGTCAGGTGCACTCATTGCTATTGGGGTGTCATTGCTTCTAGGCCCTCTCAGCTGATAGGGCAAGGAAATATATGTGTGTATACTAACATATGTTCATATGCAAATCTATGTATATTTATGTACAAACAACTATCTATATATTAAGTTAAACATGAGTTCACACTAATGCCTCAACCTTGAATTCATTACCACATACCAACCACATAGATCATTCTAGATGTCTCCCTTTGCTATTTCCCACTCCAACAGGGAGAAATCTAGCTCACACCATCCACCATCCATTTATTTATTCAATTCCAGTGTACATATATTGTAGTTTCAGAATTGTTAACCTGTATTACTGTGGAATATGAATTTATTGACGAAGTATTGTTCTTGTATATAATACCTTTTACCTTTAATTTTTCTGATTACACTCATTTCCAGTGTTACTTAAGTGAGGACATCTTGTCCCTTTTTCAGTATGCATCTTTTTTACATTTGTAATACAGTTGGACCCTTCTGTCACATTTTGCATTCCATCCTGGAATCTTCAAACCTCTTAAATGTTTCTGTTTTTGTTTTTAAGTAGCATACATTAAGGTGTTGAAAAGTTTTATGGGTTTTGACAATGTGTACTGTCATATATCCACCACAACAGCATCATCCAAAATAGTTAAAGCTCCCCTGTGCTTCATCCATTCAACCTTGCCCCCTCTCTGCATGCCAGGAAACCACTTGCTACAAACTCATGATTTTGAACTGTAGACTACAAACATTTAAAATAATCATATTATTCATTTGTATTTACGTTTAAAAGTCACTTTATTTAATAAGAAGATAAAAAGAAGGGGTAATATTAGGATTGTTCTGGTTACACATTGCTGCCTAACATATCACCCCAAACTCAGTAACTTAAAACAGCCACCATTTCTTTTTCTTTTTCTTTTTTTTTTTTTTTATTTCTCTACCCACTGCCCTGGGTCAAATCTGCAATTTGGGTGAGGCTTAGACAAGGGTTATCTCCATTCCTTTACTACATGGAGAAAAAGGATCTCATTTTATCCTTTTGTAGGCCAGTTCCCTTACATAAGATGTTACTCAATGTACTTTTTGGGAAATGTGTTCAATGCAACCACATTTATTAAGTTCTTGTATATACAAGGTATTTGGCTAAACAATGCAATGATATAAAAATTGCAGACAGGCTGTGATTTGGACTCCTAAAGAATTTATAAATCTAGGTCATATTAATTTTAATGGAGATTTAGATACTATAACAAACACCAAAATAGCAGTGGCTGAAGCAAGAGAAAACAGCATTTGTTTTTAAGGTTACAATATAACATAAATGATTCAGGGTTGGTATGGTGAATTTACAATGTCAGAGACCCATTTTTCTTCTATCTAGTTGCTTTACCAACCCTTGGACCAAAGTCTTCCTCAAATATCATCACATTCTGGGTGATGGAAGGCTAAAAGGAGGGACAGAAGGAGAACATTACTCTCTTTAAGGTCATGACTTGGAAACTGATCACACAAACTCTGTTTACATCTTTTTGGTGAGGTTGTTGTCACGTGACCACACCGATAGTCAATGGGAGATGGGAAAGCAATGTTTAGCTGGGATTAATATAATCTATTCAAATATAATAATACTTAAGGTAGATGGGGAGAATATTGCCAGAAGGGATATATAACTTGTATTGAAAAATGACTAAGATACAAGGAAGAACATCATTACTTCTTGTAAGACTGATATAAACTGTGGTTTGGGGATTCAAAAAATAGAGATTAATTCTGAAGGTAATAACTAGGAAAGTATAGATACACAAATATGAGCATTTAAATATGAGTAAGAATATGAAAGACTGAATCCTGACCAGAGTCAGAAAGACATAAAGTTTAATTTTGGGTGAGCAGAAACTCCAGTTTAGTTTTAAGTCATGTTTCAAGAGTGGAGGTAACTAAAGTCAAAGCGAGAAAGGCAAGTCAGTAGCCAGTTGTAGATGACTTTTATTTTTAGGAAAAGTTCTAAAAGGAAGCTTGTGGATGGATTTTGCTAAATGTATGACACATAATACGTTACTAGTAAACATTAGATTCTTTTCTTTCATAAGAATTTAGGTTTATTCTAAATTTACTAATTTTCTTTTTAACGAAAGAAAGTTACTTATATAACCTTACTTTGGAGAAGTTACTATTTGTGTAAGAGGGTGGTAGAAAGTAACAGATTGATTGCTGTGACATGGATTAGCAGCAGTCTCCAGGAGAGAGGTGATTCCAAAGTTAAAAATGAATCCTTAAAAATGAAAAACTCATGAGATAGACTCGAAAACAGATGCAAAAGAATCAGTGACTTCAATCCTAAGTCATTTGAAATTATTCAGTTTGAAGCAGAGACAAAAAGTTTAAAGAAAATGAAATAAAAATACAAAGACATGTAGGAAAACATCCAACATCCAATATATAGGTAATGAGATTCCAAGAAGACAACAGTAGAAAGGAGAAGAAACAGATTTGCATATATAATGGCTCTAAATAATCCTTAGTTGGGGTAAAGACAAAAAGAGCCATATCTAGATATGTTATAGTCAAACTCATGAAAATCAAATACAAGGTGAACCATCATTTACATTTTCTTTTTTAGAAATTTTTAAATTTATTTATTCTTTTAAATCCTTTTAGGTTCAGGGGTACATGTGCAGGTTTGTTACATAGATAAACCTGTGTCCTGGGTATTTGTTGTGCAGATTATCTCATTACCCAGGTATTAAGCCTAGTGCTCATTAGTTATTTTTCCTGATCCTCTCCTTACTCTTACCCCTCACCCTCCAATACGCCCTAGTGTGTGCTGTTCCCCTTATAAGTGAGAACATGTGGTATTTGTTTTTCTGTTTTTGTGTTCATTTGCTAAGGATAATGACCTCTAGCTCCATCTATGTCCCTGCAAAAGACATGATCTCATTCTTTTTTATGACTTCATAGTATTCCAGGGTGTATATGCGCCACATTCTCTTTATCCAGTGTATTATTATTGACGGGCTTTTACATTGATTCCATGTCTTTGTTACTGTGAACAGTGATGCAATGAACATATGCGTACATGTGTCTTTATAATAGAATGATTTATATTCCTTTGGATATATTCCCAGCAATGGGATAGCTGGGTGAAACAGAATTTCTGGGATTCAGTATATTCCCAGTAATGGGATTGCTCAGTCAAATAGAATTTCTGACTTTAGGTATTTGAAAAATTGCCACACTCTCTTCCACAATGATTGAACTAATTTACACTCCCACCAATGGTATGTAAGCGTTCCTTTTTCTACACAATCTTCCCACTATGTTATTTTTTGACTTTTTAATGAAAGCCATTCTGACTGATGTGAGATGGTATCTCATCATGGTTTTGATTTGCATTTCTCTAATGATTAGTGATGTTGAACTTTTTAAATATGTTTCTTGGCCACATGTATTATATGTATGTCTTCCTTTGAGAAGAAAAATATCTTGAAAATTCCAGTGTTTTGGAAAAAGAGCCAATATGCATACTTGCTTTGCTTTTCTCAGGCACACAGCATCAATCTTTGTAGACAATGGTTACAGTTGTTTGTTGACAGTGAATTCTAAATGCAAATCATTATCAGAGGTATTAACAGTTGACTGCTCAGAGAAATTCTCTGAACTAGTAAAGGAGAAACCTAGACACCAGCACCTTTTATTTTCATGATGCTGTATTGTAATTTTAGAACCAAGAAAGAGTCAACTTCAGAACTACTTGAGAGGAAGTATTGGAAAGTAGATAGAAAAAAAGGAAAGTAAAAAGACTAAAGGAGGGTGAAGGCAAAAATTTAAATGAATCAAGGCAAAAGGAGATGACTAAATGATAGATAAACTCCAATTTGTCTATGAATAAAATGTGGTGGATGCCATATTTATTTTTGTATTACACATTGTAATTATAAAAACAGTGGAAAGAAGCTGATAAAAGATAAGTTATCTGGAGGCAATTTAAAATAATTGTTTGGAAAAATGTCAGTAGACATTGCTGCAAAGTATGTCTTGCAGAAATAGCACATTCTAGTATACGTGAAAAATAAAATAATACATTAATGTTATGTCATTTTATAGTCTTGCTTCCAATAGTAAAGTGCAATCTTTATTTAAGCACTATGATATTAAAAACAAATTATTTTTTTTGCCACAATATAGTTCACTGAGTTTTTTATGGTTTTTCTTTTTTGTATTTCATTGGTTTTTCTGCTCTTATTTTTATTTCTGCCCTTGTACTTGTTTTGAATTTATTTTGCTCTTTTATTTCAAGATAAAAACTTAGATTAATTAATTATATAAGCCATTTTTCTTTTCTGATACAAGCATTTAATACTATACATTTATTCTTTGATTGCAGCCCACAAGTTTGATATATTGGGTTTCTACTTACATTATATTCTAAACGTTTTATTTTTGAACCATGGAGTGCTTTGACCCACGTGTGTTGTTTAATTTCTAAATATTTAGGGAGGACTTTCACATACGGTTCTGTTATTTACTTGTAGTTTCATTCCTTTGTAGTCTGAAAATATATCTTGTATGACTTTAACTCTTTTCAACTTACTGCAATTTGTTTCATGGCTGAAAATATAGATCTTGGTGAATATGCTATTGCATCTGAAAATATGCATTCTGCTCTCACTAGAAGGGTACTCTACACACATCAACTAGGTTGACTTAGTTGATAATGTTCCTTAGGTCTTCTATATTTTTATACATTTTCGTCAACTTTTTCTGCCACTTACTGAGAGAAGAATATTGAATCTCCCACTGTAACTGTTGATTGGTCTATTTTTCCTTTTAGTTCCATCACTTATTCCTTCCTATATTATGAAGTTTTATTTTTATGTACCTATAAACATTTAGGAATGTTATGTCCTCTTTATAAATTATAATTATGTATGTCCTGGTAAAATTCCTAGTTCTTAAGTCTATTTTTATCTGACATTAATAAAGCCACTCAGTTTTCTTTTGCATATTGCTTCCATGACATACAGTTTTCATTCTTTTACTTTTAACCTTTCTATGACTTCATATTTGAAATGTTTTCCAATTTCTATAGTTAGTTCTTACCTTACCTGTCATCCTTACCTATAATCCAAACTGAAAATCTCTGCCTTTTAATTGTTATTTTTTGATCTTTAAAATTTACTGTAATTGCTGTTATTTATGTTATTTAAAAAATTAAATCTACCATGCTGGTGGTGATTGTCTATTTATCCCGTCTCTTTACTCCTTTTCTTTCCCTTTCATTATTTCTATGATTTAATTTTATTTCCACTATTGGAAGCATATTAGTAATGCCATTATTTTCTAGTGACTTTTCTAGGATTTGCAATGTATATCTGTAACTTATCACAGATAATCTCCAAATATTTTTGTACCAATGAGTGTATAGTTTAAGCAGATTACAACATATGTTACATTGTTCCATCTCATTTTTGTGGTACAGTTGTCATACATCTTACTTTTGCACATTTTATAAACCCATAATCATGTTAGCATATTTTTGCTTTAAATAGTCAATTATCTTTACAGCAATTGAAAATAAGAAAACAAATATTTTATGCTCGCTCTTACTTTACTGTTTCCAGTGCTCTTAACTTCTTTCTGTGCAACCGAATTTCCATTTGGTATATTTCTTCTGTTTGAAGAATTTGCTTTAACATTTCTTATTGTAAATGCATGCTGACAATGAATTCTTCTTTAATTTACCTTTATAAAGTACCTTATTTTGCTATCCTTTTTGAAGAACACTTTTATTGGGAGTGGAATTCAGAATCAAGAGGTTTTTCTCTTTCAGCACTTTAAAGATGTTATGTCATCGTGTTCTGACGTGCTTAACACCAATAAGAAGTCTGTGGTCAATCTTTGTTTGTCTCTGCCTGACTTCATGGTGTCCTCTTTATCTTTTATTTTCAGCAGTTTGGCTATAGCATTTCCAGTTTTATTTTGTTTTGTTTTTGGAATGCATGTTAGTGTGATATTTTCCCACAGCTCTTAATTTCTCTTTTCTGTATTTTTCATGTTTGTTTTCCTCTTCTTATTTCAGTTTTAATAATTTATTTTGCTCTATCTTCAAATTTACTCATTCCTTGTTTACAGTCTTGTAATGAGAACATCAAGGGAATATTTTGTCTCTGTTACCAAGGGATTTAAATTTTTTTTTAGCATTTTTATTGTACTAATTCTTACAGTTTCCATTCCTCTGATGAAATCTGCTATCATTAATTCTTATAGTTTCCATTCCATTCCTTACAGTTTCCATTCCAAATCCACTCTCTGTTCATGCATGTGGTCCATCATGTCCTCTAGATCCTTTAACATATATATTATATTAAGTTTACTTTTAAATCTTGTCCGATAGTGCCAACTTATGGATCAGTTCTAAGTCTGGTTCTATTGACTGCTTTATCTCTTTCCAGTGAGTCATTGTTCTCACATTTTTTGTTTGTCTTATAAATTTTTTATTAAATGTTGACACAATATATAGAATAGTTGAAACGTAGGGTAACAATATTTATGGTGGAAATGCCTCTTCTTCCATCAGAACATTAGTATGAATCAAAGAAATCATCAATTGAGCAGAGTTTTGGTTTTGTTGTTGTAACATTGGAATTCACCTTCAGTGCATCACAGATTTCACATTTCTCCAGTGGTTGGCAGGGGTTACCTTGTGTTTTGATCAGTGCTTTTACTCCACTATCAGCTTTAGAAATTTCTTCACATCTGAGCCAAGGAGTAGAGTCTTGGTTGATGCTATTGCTTGTTACTTGGTAACTGCTATTGCTTGTTACTTGGTATTAGTAACATGTTAAGAATCAGGTCATGTTTCCTCCTCCCCTGTCCCCTCTCTTTTCTTGTCTATCTTCAATATTTGGAAAGCTCTGTGCGCCTAGGCCTCAAAGGTGGAGCTTTGATTGCATTTCTTCCCCTTCTCTCTCATGGTAGCTGAACTCTGTATTGTATTTGTGGTTGATCTAGGACAGGGATATTTTTTTTTGCCCCTTATCCAGTGTGATATGGTTTGGTGGTTTCCCAATCCAAATCTCATCTTGAATTGTAGCTCCCACAATTCCCACATGTCATGGAATGACCTGGTGGGTGGTAATCGAATCATGGGAAAGGGTCTTTCCTATAATGTTCTTGTGATAGTGAATAAGGCTTATGAGATCTGATGGTTTTATATAGGGGAGTTTCCCTGCACTTGCTTTCTATTTATTGCTGCCATGTAAGACATGACTTTGCTTCTCATTCAGCTTCTGCCATGATTGTGAGGCCGCTCAGCCATGTGGAACTGCGAATTTATTAAACCTCTTTTTATTTGTAAATTACCTAGTCTTAAGTATGTCTTTATTAGCAGCATGAGAACAGACTGTTCTCATGAGATTGTGAGAGAGAACAGTGTTAGCTGATCATGCTTGCTATTGGTATTGGATCCTGGAGTCAACAAGGTTTTCTGCCCTTTCCCAGTGGGCATAGAGTTTTTGCTTATATACATCTCCCAGCAGCAAAGGATCTTTGCTTGTGTCCTGAAGCTGATGAGTATTTCTTCCCAAGTGCTAGTGGCAGTGAGTTTTCATTCTACACATGTATCCAAACAATAGATTTTTACATAGGTTCTGGGGAATGAGAGTTTGCTGCTCTTCCTCAAATGACTTAAAACTTTTCATTTATAGACTAAAAAGTGCAAAGAAGCCTAACAGGAAGGGTACTCTCCTTTCTTGCACCAGTTTTTCAAGAGCACTTGGGTGGTGGGGGAAGGGCATGGAAAAGAGCTTATGAGTGAGTGCAGAAACGCCTGTTTCTGGGGACATCGAGTATTACCACTGACATTCTAGTCCTTTGACAATTTGCTAACATTTTAGCTCATTTATTTTTGTCTGTGTGTTTGATGGCCACCACTTTCTCCTATGCCCTGACAAGGGAAATGACTTGTGTGCACTGTCTCTCCTTTTATAGGCTTGTCATTCTATGGAATTCAGTTTTCTTGGTTGCCTGGAGACCTCAGCTGTCTGAAAGGCTCGAGAAAAACTATGATTTTGTTGATGATCTGTCTTTCCCTCATTACTAGTGTGAAAGCAGCATTCTCTTGTGGCTTTTTACATCCTCATCCCAAGTGAAATCATATCAATTTTGATAGGTGCTTAGTTTTGTCCTATCTTAATGAAGAATTAAACACATTTTCTGTTTATTTAATCTAGAATTTTAATTGTTTTTCTTAGAAAGGTCTTCAGGGGGTTTTGGTAGGAAAACTCTGTATTTAAATACGATTGTTAAATATTTAAGGATAATCACTAGAACATTGTAAATAACATAGTGTAATTTCCAAACCATTAGAGAAAAAACCCCACAGAATTGGACTAATTTAACTAAAGGCAGGGTACATGATGACACTGCTTTTCATCAAATGAAAAAAAAAATACCCATGTGCTATTTCAGAGAACCATCTTGAATAGAAACACTCTGCATTATTTATTGATTTTCTAAATTCAGATTGTTCTAGAGAACAATACAAGATTTTCTTCTGTGAAGAAGTTTTTCATTCCCCTTAATGTCTACACTGGAGAAATGGACTTGCATTTTGATTAGGCTAATCATTATTAGTGCTGTCATTCACCACCAGCCCCTCAAGAACATTTAGTTAAAAAAAAAAAAATCCAACATTAAGGGCAGATTATTCTATTGAATGGAAGAATGTTTTAGTACTTTTTTCCCACGGTGAAAAAAATATATGTTTTCTGACCTTTGCTTTTAAGTGCCGTGAAAATCTATTACACTTTCATGTTTGTGCTACACAGCTCAAAAACACAGTGAGTGTAATTTACTTTTTTGAGGCCATTTTGTTATGGGAATAATGGAGAAATGTGTTGCTACAGTACCACAAAGTCATTTTTGTATAGATAAGTTGATAGTTGTGATAAGGAACTTGATATAATTAATTCTCACAGTTTAATTCTCACAGGGTATTTACATTCACCACTCCTTGCCTAAGATAAAAGAAATAATCTTTGGGTTTTTTCCTTCAAATTCTGGATTGTCTTTAAGAAAGAATACTAGAAGCTTGCCCTTCCCGTAAAAGACCCCTCCAGCTCTAAAATTCAATGCCTCTTTAGTATCAGTTTTCTTAAAGGAGTTAGTAGATGAGGAATTTATCTTAAATCCCATCCCAGATTTTCTAACTGAAGTGTTAGTATGCGGCAGTTTCCCAGCATGGAACCAAGAATAGTGAGATGTGATAAAGCTTCACTGCCTTTGTAGCATGTTTTCTGAAAGAAAAAAATAGAATCATTTCTCTATTGTGTAGTGTAATGAACAATTAAAAATAATACTGTTTTCAAGCTCTCTGATTTAGAATTCTAAGCTGAATTCTTGACTATAAATTGCCTTTAATATGTAAATGTCTTGAGCAAGCATTTGTAGTACATTCAATTTAGAGGTTGCATTTAAATTCATTTCTTAGAATAATACTCTGAGTTAGGTTGAGTTTATTTCCATCCTACAGAGAAAAATTAGTAAAGAAAGATTTTTTCTTCTATTCTAGCATGGGCACTAAGTAACAATGAGGCATTCATTTATTCATTCATTCATTCACTTGCTAACTACATTTTCATAGAAGGCCTTCTTTGATGTAGGCTCTCTGTTAAAAACTGAAAATATACAGATGAAAAATTCATTCCCGATCTTAAGGTGACTATAGTCCAGTAGGAAGCCAGAAGCCAAAATAAACAATGAATGTAATATAATAATCATTATAATGAGAGTGTG
Organism: Piliocolobus tephrosceles; assembly: GCF_002776525.5. Lineage (NCBI taxonomy): Eukaryota > Metazoa > Chordata > Mammalia > Primates > Cercopithecidae > Piliocolobus > Piliocolobus tephrosceles. The sequence continues at coordinate 105,918,829 of NC_045441.1, forward strand.
AACAAAATGCAGTGAGGACATATGCAAAGGATAATGTAATTCTACTTGGGAGTATTCGGGAAGACAAAATATTAGGGAAGAGGTCCTTGAGGATTAGCACAAAACTATTAAATGACCTATTAAAGAGGGAGTAGATATTTGCTAGTCACATGTCAGAGGCTAAGGGTTGGGTGGAAAGCAGAACTTTCAAGGTATATGAGTTAGCATGTCCAAAGTCTGGTGGGAACCACCAGTATTTCTGTAATTGTGGAACAGAAGTTGAGTGCAGAGCTGGGAGAAAAGGACAGGCAGTAATGAAAGATTTTACATACTTTTCTAAAAATTCAAAACTTCAACCTTAGAAAGTAGGAAGCCATTGGAAAGTTTTAAGAAAAATCAAAAGAATTAGATTTGCATTTCAAAAGTACAACTACGGCTTCCCTGTGAAAGGTAGAACTAGAAGGCACAAGATTTATTCTTTCTTTATTTCACAAACACTTAGAGAAACGGCACTCTGTTGAGCACTAGCAGTATACCACCAAGGGGTTAGCCAGGTTCCTACCTAGTAGAGCGTAGTCTAATGGAAGAGGTGCACAGATATTATGCAAATAAATACTCTAGAGTTTGCAAACTGAATGAAGGGGAGAGTGTCAGCTAGAATGATTAGGAAAGGACTGTCTGAGAACTTTCACTGTTAAATACTACACACTGCTTGTGACAAACCTTACAACTGATTATCACAATCAGGTAGTCACGGTACTTGAGCTGTGAGGGCGGAAGAACTCTCAGGTCGTGTTCAATGTGGAATTTGTTCTCTTACATCCCTAACACAAGAAGATTAAAAAAATTGTTTCACTGCAATTATACAAAGAAGTATTTTTGCAGTAAGTATTTTTCAAGACTTCAGGTGGATAAGAGCAATACCTCTGGAAGCTATTGCACTTTTATGGCTCTTCAAACAGGAACAGAAATCACTGAAGTCTGTATTTAATGACTTAAGTTAGAGCAATCACAAAGCAGTAGAATGATACCTCACTGTAGTTAGCATATGAAGTTTCATGTAACAGAATAACTAGATCTGTGTGCACTGGCAATGATTACAACGAGCCATGGAGTAGCATGTTGTACTGAAGTGGGTATGGGCATAGTGTAGAAATAACTATCACTAAGGAGTCTCCATTAGGGAGCAGAAAAGTCATTTTACAAACTTCTCCAGCCATTAACTTATGATTCAGAACAGATTCACAGCCTATTTTCAAAAATGTTATTACATGTGTGCATGTGTATTTCAATTATATATCATAAAACTATAAAATACAGATTTATACAACATAGGATATGTTTTTCTCAACTAAATCTTTGTTTTTAAAAATTATTCCAAGGAATCTTCCACCAATTTAACTGGATTGGTTAGAGTCTATAGCAATTGTATACACAAAGTAAGCAATATCTCTTTTGTAATGAAATAAGAACAGTACCTACTCCTGCATGATATATTGGCAATTAGTCAATGTTTATTAAATTAAAGGGATGCTCATTTCATTGGGAAAGTATCCTATTATAGTGGTTAGGAGTGTTAGCTCAGTTCTCAGATGGCCTGGGTTCCAATCCTCGGTCTGCTGTTAGTTTGAACCATAGACAAGTTACCTAGACTTGCCAAGTCTTAGTTTCTTCACATTTAGAATCGGAAGAGAAATGCTACCTAAAAATAGGCTGGCTGTAAGATTTCAATGAAAAAAATCCACAAAGTATGCTTGGCACAGTCTGTGACACATAGTAATTGTTTGGTGTTTTAACTACTGATTATTTAGCAATGAATATTGCACATGATCTCCCTAAGAAAAAATAATTTACTGCCTAAAATCAAAAGTGCAGTTGAAAACATGGGCTTATTTTGCTCTGAATAAAACTAACAAATCTGTGTACAATTAAAAGTTCATCTCATGATAAAAAGGAAGGGAAAAATAATCCTAACCTTTATCCAGTTCAAGAAGTTTCAGGGATCCAGGTTCCACAACATGGATATATATCTAACATGGTATTCATATGGTAATCGTTTCTAACAGGGTTTTCTAGTTAACACATTGGTAGTTTTCACTGGCATTATAATTTGTGTTAAAGACCAAAATCTCTTGGCATGTTTTCACTTAAGTGATTTCAAGAAATGTTTAAAAATCAAAGCTTACATCTATAAATTTAAATGTTAATGAAAGAGGATAAACTGTTAATACTCTTTTGAGATGCTGTTTAGTGACGTGAGTCAGCGTTTAGTGGGGTATTCCCATTAAAATTAATGTCTTAATTTTGGGAGAGGAATGGTAAAGAGAAACAAAGTCAAATAAAAACTCTCCTTAGCTTTTCCAATAATTTGAAAGATATGTTAAAATGAACAAATGATGACCACCATCTTTTTCCACTCCTAGGGATGTTTAAAATATATCTAAATAATAATAGAAACAGAAAAAAATCTTGCTATTGCCATGTCTAAAATGTTTTGGAATTATGGGTAAAAACACTCTTTAATAAAATTAACATTGTTGTTTTAAAACTATTTTTACCTCTCTTATGTCTGTAGAATATTTTGGTCCCCAGACAACAGGGACTATATCTTACTCATTTTGTGACTCCTTCAAGGCAAGGCACATAAAAGATAGTCAACAGATGCTTGCTTGATCACCATAATGTTGATGACACCATTGCTTGATCACCATAATGTTCATGACACCTTTCACTTATGCAAAGGTTTACTCTAAATAGAATGTGTTTAATTGTGTAAAAATTTCACCAAAATATCTCCATTTGGAATTTTACTAATAAATAGGCTTCCCTGTCACTATTAGGGCTTATTGAGAGGATAAAAGACAGGATAATTTTAGCCTGTACTGACAAGATTTTATACTGGTATCTATTGGCCTTTTCCAGAGACACCAGTAGTAGAAAGGTTGGAAAGAGAAATATGTATTTGAAAAATCTGTAGTACAGAATGGAAAAGAAACAACCCAAATTAATTTTGACAGCCATAAAATCACGAAGGCCAAATTTATTGGATTTGAAACAAAGTGTATTTTTTATTTTTTATTTTTATTTTTGAGACGGAGTCTCGCTCTGTGGCCCAGGCTGGAGTGCAGTGGCCGGATCTCAGCTCACTGCAAGCTCCGCCTCCCGGGTTCACGCCATTCTCCTGCCTCAGCCTCCCGAGTAGCTGGGACTACAGGCGCCCGCCACCTCGCCTGGCTAGTTTTTTGTATTTTTTAGTAGAGACGGGGTTTCACCGTGTTAGCCAGGATGGTCTTGCTCTCCTGACCTCGTGATCCGCCCGTCTCGGCCTCCCAAAGTGCTGGGATTACAGGCTTGAGCCACCGTGCCCGGCCAAAGTGTATTTTTTAAAATAAATTATAAAACTCATAAAGTTGAATAGATATGTACTTAAAATCTTGATTTTGGCCAGGTGTGGTGGCTCACGCCTGTAATCCCAGCATTTTGGGAGGCCTTGGTGAGCAGAGTGGATTGCTTGAGGCTAGGAGTTCAAGACCACCCTGGCTGATATGGTGAAACCCCATCTCTACCAAAACCAAAAAACTAGCCAGGCAGGGTGGTGTATGCCTGTAATCGCAGCTACTTGGGAGGCTGAGGCAGAAGAACTGCTTGAACCAGGGAGAGAAAAGTTGTAGTGAACTGAAATCACTCCACTGCACTCCAGCCTGGGTGACAGAGTGAGATCCTGTCCCAAGAAAAACAAACAAACAAACAAACAAACAAACAAACAAACAGACAAAAACACCTTGATCTTGATGTGTAATGCACACTTTGGTGAGAATTGATGCCGAGGTTGAGCTTGGTTAAAAAATCTTTTGAGTGAAGTTAAGATTTTCATTGTATTATTTATGTGAACTAGAGAAGAACATATATAATATAATATAATTATTTTGCTCATTATTTCAAACTGAAAAGTTAAAATGATTTAAAGTTTTCCTTTTCTTTTTCAGTGTCAATAGTGCCTTTATTTTGCAGTTGAAAAAATCACTAATGTTGGAACAGAATCCACAATGGGAAGACTAAACACTGTTAATACTATGAAGTTTGGTGTCAACCTCCTTTTAGCTGCATTTTTTTAAAACTATGTCTAAGCAGCCAACAGTTCATTAAGACATCATGAGTCATTCATTCTTTTCACTTTTTCCTTTACTATCATTTTCCCTTGGCAATAGAGAATATCATTTTTACTGAATTTTGATTAAATAGATACATAAATGAATCTAATGTTTTGCCATTTTTGTTTTATTTGGAACCTGTTAAGAGTTCAAAGTTTAATAATACATTCTAAATGATGTTTCTACATGTGTAGTAAAAGGCTTTAAGGGTATTTCTAACATCATGATTCTACTTTATCAGGGAAATGTCACACCCTACACGTAACTTTAAAGAAAACAATGTTGAGCCAAACACTGAATTTAAACTAGCATTGTTTATCTTTGACAAATATTTCAATATTTTTTCTGTGAAAAATGCTGGTGTCATGTAAAAAGACAATTCTCACTTATCAGATTCAGTCTAGAGTCATTCCTGTTTCACTTAACTCATTTGTGGAAGTGGATACAGCACTAAGACCACAATATACTTGTACATCTTGCTGCTATAAGAGTCTTTTAGTTTTAGCAAGAGATTACTTTCCACTTCAGGATAGAAGTAGATATTTTTCAGTGCCATATTTGTCCTAGATCCAGCTGTGCTTCCTAGGTATCTGGTTTATGCTATCTTTGATAAGCAGAGTAGTGTCCTAAAGTCAAATAAGGTCATGTGATACCAAATGTATGATGTTAGGACTCAACACCTATGCTAATTATTAGCTGCAGCTTTATACATCCTGGGTTCTACATAATTTGTCATCTCTCAAATACCAGCTCATGTACACAGAACAATTTTTTAAATACAGTCACAGAAAATCACCATTTCAAAATAATTATTTTAACTAAATACAACTGGAATTCTGCAGTTTTGAAATGTGTCACTTTCCCCAAAGGAGCTTCTGGGAACATTGCCCAAATCAGACTTTTATCTACTGAAATGAAACTTGAAATTTAGAAAAGATGAATTCATTGCCACACATATATGCCATTATATAACAAATAAAGGACATCACATTATCCTTACAGTGTCTGGATTGGCTGACTTACTATGCAATCTTAAATAAGAAAAGGACATTTTTTTCAAATTAAGAGTTTTCCCCCAAAGACTCAGTTATGAAATATTCCAAACCTAAGGGAGAAACTGTCATTAGATCAGAAAAAGAGATATTCATGATCACTATTTTTTAACTTTGCCAAAAGGTCTCTTGACTATCCAAGTTTTGAGAAGCAGCACTATAAAACAAATACATAGATAATTTGATTCTTTCACTTATAAGGAACATAAGTGATATATCCATATATATGCATATTTATGTCTATTTATGTATCTGTCCTTATCATTAATCTTTATGCCAGGTCAATATACTCTGAAACACTTTGTAATAAATCTCATAAAACTAAAGTGAATAATTTTAATACTGTTAAGTACAAGTATCATTGGTGATATGTAATTTGAGACCGTACAGGTAAGAATATCATAAAAACAAATCCTTTGGAAGCTTAACATTTGTGGATGAATTCCAGGCTCATAAGGGATGAAAGTTGATGTATATAAAGGTCCTACTGAAAATAGGTTATATTCTTATAAATTATATGATTTAAAACATAATTATCACAATTTGTACTATATATTAACAATAAATTAAACATTTTAAAATGTCACTTTTATCATACTATAATTCTACTCAGAAAAATTACTAACCCCCAAGAGTCTACAGGAAAAGATATTTTCCTGGTATGAAACAAATTTATTTTACCACATCCCCCATTCCATCTTTACTACTTTCTTTGATTATATTCCTATCTAAATTATCACAATTTGTCATATTTGTTAACTTCTGTACATTCTATCTCTTTAGTTTGCCAGTCAACCCTGGTATACTACGTGTAGAGACTTTGTAAAAATTCAGGGCCACGGAAAATTCTGTTTTGTTGATGTCCCTGGCCTCCTTTAATATGGAGGCAAGCTTGATAATGTTACCTTTGAAGCCATGCCAAAGACTGAGCCCTGCTACTCCCAGGGGAGCTCATGGACACTGTCACTGAATGTAGGTAATGTTAATGTTCTTGAGAAGGAGGTGGGTCTATTTTCTTTTGTCCTTGAGTTCTTCTTTCATCAAAGTCTCTTCTCTAAAATTTTCAACCCACTGGACACCAGGAAATAGGTGTATTTAGGACCTCTACATATATTAAAATCCAAGTTCCTTATCTTTTAATAAATTCTTTTAACAACACCATACTAATTTAATGATTTTTCATTATTCTCCTGCCAAGATCAGAGACTCAAAATGAGGTGAAGACAGAGGTGGGTGAAGCTTCTTTGAGCACTTAGAACTATAATCATTTGGCACTTCTCTCTGCTCCTTCCATAACAGACAGTTGTAAATATCATCACACCCTGAATCACATGAAAAGAGGAATCATAAGATGCAATCTAAAAATAAGAGAAAGGGACTGGAAAACTGCATAGTTATGTAATTCACCTTTGTATAGCTTCTCAAGTAAGTTTTAGATTTTTTCAGTTGTGGGTGGCTCTGTTCAGTATCCCAAGGCTAAGCGATCTTAGTCCAGAATGTTTGTGACTCCCCAAAAGTGAATTTTCTTATCTTCTTATCTTTGCAATAATTCTAATCTATGGACTTTGAGAAAAGCCTATTATGCCTGGTGTTTGTATTCCAATAGTCCTTCTAGGAATAATTCCCTTCTTATATACATAATATCTTCATCTCCATTAGAATCTCTGTTTTTTTTTTTTTTATTATTATACTTTAAATTCTAGGGTACATGTGCACAACGTGCAGGTTTGTTACATATGTATACATGTGCCATGTTGGTGTGCTGCACCCATTAACTCATCATTTACATTAGGTATATCTCCTAATGCTATCCCTCCCCACTCCCCCCACCCCACAACAGGCCCTGGAGGGTGATGCTCCCCTCCCTGTGTCCAGGTGTTCTCATTGTTCAATTCCCAGCTACGGGTGAGAACATGCAGTGTTTGGATTTTTGTCCTTGCAGTAGTTTGCTGAGAATGATGGTTTCCAGCTTCATCCATGTCCCTACAAAGGACATGAACTCATCTTTTTTTACAGCTGCATAGTATTCCATGCTGTATATGTGCCACATTTTCTTAATCCAGTCTGTCACTGATGGACATTTGGGTTGGTTCCAAGTATTTGCAATTGTGAATTGTGCTGCAATAAATATACGTATGCATGGGTCTTTATAGCAGCATGATTTATAATCCTTTGGGTATATACCCAGTAATTGGATGACTAGGTCAAATGCTATTTCTAATTCTAAATCCTTGAGGAATCACCACACTGTCTCCCACAATGGTTGAACTAGTTTACAGTCCCACCAACAGTGCCAACAGTGTAAAATTGTTCCTATTTCTCCACATCCTCTCCAGCACTTGTTGTTTCTGACTTTTTAATGATTGCATTCTAACTGGTGTGAGATGGTATGTCATTGTGGTTTTGATTTGCATTTCTCTGATGGCCAGTGATGATGAGCATTTTTTCATGTATCTGTTGGCTGCATAAATGTCTTCTTCTGAAAAGTGTCTGTTCATATTCTTTGCCCACTTTTTGATTGGGTTGTTTGTTTTTTTCTTGTAAATTTGTTTGAGCTTTTTGTAGGTTCTGGATATTAGCCCTTTGTCAGATAAGTAGATTGCAAGAAGTTTCTCCCTTTCTGTAGGTTGCCTGTTCACTCTGATGGTGGTTTCTTTTGCTGTGCAGAAGCTCTTTAGTTTAATTAGATCCCATCTGTCAATGCTGGCTTTTGTTGTCATTGCTTTTGGTGTTTTAGACATGAAGTCCTTGCACATGCCTATGTCCTGAATGGTATTGCGTAGGTTTTCTTCTAGGGTTTCTATGGTTTTAGGTCTAATATTTAAGTCTCTAATCCATCTTGAATTAATTTTTGTATGAGGAGTAAGGAAGGGATCCAGTTTCAGCTTTCTACTTATGGCTAGCCAGTTTTCCCAGCACCATTTATTAAATAGGGAATCCTTTCCCCATTTCTTGTTTCTCTCAGGTTTGTCAAACATCAGATGGTTGTAGATGTGTGGTATTATTTCTGAGGGCTCTGTTCTGTTCCATTGGTCTATAACTCTGTTTTGGTACCAGTACCATGCTGTTTTGGTTACTGTAACTTTGTAGTATAGTTTGAAGTATAGTTTGACGCCTCCAGCTTTGTTCTTTTGACTTAGGATTGTCTTGGCAATGTGGTCTCTTTTTCAGCTCACTATGAACTTTAAAGTAGTTTTTCCCAATTCTGTGAAGAAAGTCATTGGTAGCTTAATGGGGATGGCATTGAATCTATAAATTACCTTGGGCAGTATGGCCATTTTCACAATATTGATTCTTCCTATCCATGAGCATACAATGTTCTTCCATTTGTTTATGTCCTTTTTTATTTCATTGAGCAGTGGTTTGTAGCTCTCCTTGAAGAGGTCCTTCACATCCCTTGTAAGTTGGATTCCTAGGTATTTTATTCTCTTTGAAGCAATTGTGAATGGGAGTTCACTCATGATTTGGCTCTCTGTTTGTCTGTTACTGGTCTGTAAGAATGCTTGTGATTTTTGCACATTGATTTTGTATCCTGAGACTTTGCTGAAGTTGCTTATCAGCTTAAGGAGATTTTGGGTTGAGATGATGGGGTTTTCTAAATATACAATCATGGCATCTGCAAACAGGGGCAATTTGACTTCTTATTTTCCTTACCGAATACCGTTTATTTCTTTCTCTTGCCTGATTGCCCTAGACAGAACTTCCAACACTATGTTGAATAGAAGTGGTGAGAGAGGGCATCCCTGTCTTGTGCCAGTTTTCATAGGGAATGCTTCCAGTTTTTGTCCATTCAGTATGATATTGGCTGTGGGTTTGTCATAAATAGCTCTTATTATTTTGAGATATGTTTCATCAATACCGAATTTATTGAGAGTTTTTAGCATGAAGGGCTTTTGAATTTTGTCAAAGGCCTTTTATGCATCTATTGAGATAATCATATGGTTTTTGTCTTTGGTTCTGTTTACATGCTGGATTACGTTTATTGATTTGGGTATGTTGAACCAGCCTTGCATCCCAGGGATGAAGCCCACTTGATCATGGTGGATAAACTTTTTGATGTGCTGCTGGATTCGGTTTGCCAGTATTTTATTAAGGATTTGTGCACTGATATTTGTCAGGGATATTGGTCTAAAATTTCTCTTTTGTGTGTGTGTGTGTCTCTGCCAGGCTTTGGTATCAGGATGATGTTGGCCTCATAAAACAAGTTAGGGAGGATTCCCTCTTTTTCTATTGATTGGAACAGTTTCAGAAGGAATAGTACCAGGTCCTCCTTGTACCTCTGGTAGAATTTGGCAGCTCCAAGGCACATAATTGCCAGATTCACCAAAGCTGAAATGAAGGGAAAAATGTTAAGGGCAGCCAGAGAGAAAGGTCAGGTTACCAACAAAGGGAAGCCCAGAAGACTAACAGTGAATCTCTTGGCAGATACTCTACAAGCCAGAAGAGAGCAGGGGCCAATATTCAACATTCTTAAAGAAAATAATTTTCAACCCAGAATTTCATATCCAGTCAAACTAAGCTTCATAAGTGAAGGAGAAATAAAATCCTTTACAGACAAGCAATGCTGAGGAACTTTGTCACCACCAGGCCTGCCCTACAAGAGCTCCTGAAGGAAGCACTAAACAAGGAAAGAAAAAATCAGTACCAGCCACTGCAAAAACATGCCAAATTGTAAAGACCATCAATGCTGGGAAAAAACTGCATCAACTAACGAGCAAAATAACCAGCTAACATCATAATGGCAGGATCAAATTCACACATAACAATATTAATCTTAAATGTAAATGGGTTAAGTGCTCCAATTAAAAGGAACAGACTAGCAAATTGGATAAAGAGTCAAGAACCATCAGTCTGCTGTATTCAGGAGACCCATCTCATGTGCAGAGACACACATAGGCTAAAAATAAAGGGATGCAGGAAGATCTACCAAGCAAATGGAAAACAAAACAAAAGGCAGGGGTTGCAATCCTAGTCTCTGATAAAACAGACTTTAAACCAACAAACATCAAAAGAGACAAAGAAGGCCATTACACAATGGTAAAGGGATCAATTCAACAAGAAGAGCTAACTATCCTAAATATATATGCACCCAATACAGGAGCACCCAGATTCATAAAGCAAGTCCTTAGAGACCTACAAAGAGACTTAGACTCCCACACAATAATAATGGGAGACTTTAACACCCCACTGTCAACATTAGACAGATCAACGAGACAGAAAGGTTATCCAGGAATTGAACTCAGCTCTGCACCAAGCAGACCTAATAGACATCTACAGAACTCTCCACCCCAAATCAACAGAATGTACATTCTTCTCAGCATCGCATCACACTTATTCCAAAATTGACCACATAGTTGGAAGTAAAGCACTCCTCAGCAAATGTAAAAAGAACAGAAATTATAACAAACTGTCTCTCAGACAACAGTGCAATCAAACTAGAAGTCAGGATTATGAAACTCACTCAAAACCACTCAACTATATGGAAATGGAACAATCCGCTCCTGAACGACTACTGGGTATATAATGAAATGAAGGCAAAAATAAAGATATTCTTTGAAACCAATGAGAACAAAGACACAACATACCAGAATCTCTGGGACACATTTAAAGCAGTGTGGAGAGGGAAATTTATAGCACTAAATACCCACAAGAGAAAGCAGGAAAGCTCTAAAATTGACACCCTAACATCACAATTAAAAGAACTAGAGAAGCAAGAGCAAACACATTCAAAAGCTAGCAGAAGGCAAGAAACAACTAAGATCAGAGCAGACCTGTAGGAGATAGAGACACAAAAAAAAACCCTTCAAAAAATCAATGAATCCAGGAGCTGGTTTTTTGAAAAGATCATCAAAATTGGTAGACAGCTAGCAAGACTAATAAAGAAGAAAAGAGAGAAGAATCAAATAGATGCAATAAAAAATGATAAAGGGGATATCACCACTGATCCCACAGAAATACAAACTACCATCAGAGAATACTATAAACACCTCTATGCAATAAACTAGAAAAGCTAGAAGAAATGGATAAATTCCTGGACACATACACCCTCCCAAGAGTAAACTAGGAAGGAGTTGAATCCCTGAATAGACCAATAACAGGCTCTGAAATTGAGGCAATAATTAATAGCCTCCAACCAAAAAAAGTCCAGGACCAGACGGATTCACAGCTGAATCTCTGTTATTTTTTAAAGAAACTATAATTTACAAATCTTTGTCACTTATTGGAAGAGTACAACTGTATCTGAGTATGTTAGACATAACTGGATCCGTTTTTCCTGTTTCAAGATGAAGAATTTATTAAAACAGTATTTCTCAGCTTTCTGGTCTGTGTTTACATCTAACTTGGCTGAATCAATTTTTGTAATCAGTTTTCCTTCACTAAATTCTCTATTATTTATTTTCTTCCTCCTGACTTACCTATTCCCTTTTTCTTCTTTACTGTTTTCTTTATACCCTTCACTGGGACATGGATTAAACCTGATAGCCACTCATTTTTCATTTTCATCTGTCATACTCTTAATCATCACAAATTAGTCATTAGAAACATGGCTAACTTGACATTAAACATTGTCATGCTCTCCCTACAACCAAAGTTGTATAGACAAAACAAAGATTTTAAAAATTTATACATTTTAAAATAATTTTACATTAGCAATATCGATGATGCTAACGTAATATAAAGGATATGATTTACCATTGAGTAAATTGCAAACTAGCTAGAAATAGAATAAAGCAAACACACTGATTAGGCAAACAACAATGTGAAGCAGAATAAGGACTAGATATTTTTAAGAAATGGCCCCTGGCTACATCCTTATTGATAACGGAAATTTTTAGGTCTCTCTACCTGCTGAAATTTGTAATGTCTGTCCTAACCTACATAGAATTGATAAAATTAAGCAGGCTTAACATGTGGGCCTTACAACCAAAGTGTATATGTAGGGTTTAAGTAACCACAAAGAAAGACTTCGTTTCTGGTTTTCTCACCTCTCCCTTGTCCATATCACCTCCACTTTTTGATCCTACACCAAGTAGAACTCCCCAGGGTCAGGGCTTTTGGTCATGTGAGTCCAACAGATAGAGAAACAGTGAGTAGGAAGAGGATTAGTTCTTCTGAGGCTGATGCGAGTTATCTACTTTATGGGCTTACAAGTTGATTTAAATGTGAACAGGTCTCCGTTGGAGACTCAGAGTCTTCTGTTATCGTTCTATATAGGAGCTTCCCATCAGCTTGCATGGACACTTTGTTTGAGTGACCATTTCTTGATGTTAGGGGATGCAGCAAAGATAAATTTACAAATTTTGTATGTTTTTACCTTCTCCAAGTTTTTCTATGGAAACTGTTACACATTTATTCACTATTAGACAATAGAATTCTGTTATATCTGGACAGAATAGGACTTCTGAACCCAGTGCTCAGACAAGATGTAAGAAGTTAATAGTTCACTTATTATTACTAACTAGTTTATGCTTGCAATTAAAGCAGTTTTTGGGTTTCAGTTTTTAAGAAAGTCTTATATAGAAGAAATATTTATTTAAAAACAGTGAAGTATATCTTTAAAAATGAACTTTTGGAAAAGGTCTTGGTACTTAACAGGTGAAGTGATGCCAAGTGTTAAGCCTGGAGTCCGCAGCTATAATCTTAGTTCTGCACAGTAGCAGAACTGTGCAGTTCTCATATGATCTTCACCTGAATATCACATGAGTGACATAATAGGTAAGTGATTTAAAATTATAGAGTGCCATACAATGTAGAACACAGAAATGATTGTTGGTCATTAATAGTAATGTGTTTTTGCTCAGACAAGGCTATTGAGAGCAAAATATAGTGGTAAGATGTAGCAAAGCTTCACTGTGGACCTGGGTCCTCAGGTAGGCTAAAAAAGAAAATAAGACTTGGATAAGCCACAGAGAATGGAAAGATATTAAAGGCTGAGGAAACAGAATGATCATAGCCTCTAAGGCTGAACTGAGCAGATTTTCTTTGGGGGACAGTGAGATGAATAGACAGCTGGCATTAAAAGTGTGTTGAAAGAAGTGAGAAAATATACGCCACATCTCTGATTAAAGAGACCTTTTCTCTAAAGAGGTTGTAAAGATACATTAGATTCCTATGACCAAAAATAAAAGAGGGAACTGATGGAATACACATTAAATTGCTTCCCATGTCAAATATCAGTCAAAAATTTTAAAGTTCTTTCTACAGGTTAGGGAGGCCACTTTCATTTATTGCCTCATGTAGCACTTTTTAACAACCACAGAATGTAAGGTATATTATTTTCCCAGTTTTACATATAGACCAAATCTTAAAAAATTGTTAGTTAACTTGCTAAAGGTCACAAAACTGGGGAGAAATAGAACTGGTGATTGAATTCAGGCATTTTTAGCTTAAGTACAGATTCTTAATCATAAAGCTACACTGCTTCTCTCATCTAAAAGACTAAATGATAGTATGTAAGAATAATGATTAATTAGCACCCTATAACTCACACTGCTTTAATCATTCTTAGAATAAAATATTTCAAATGCTTAAGTAAGAATATAGAGTATTTTAATAATTACTTACACTTAGCCTTTAGAAAATTTAATCTTGTATTATATTTGTTTTAGATTATTTCAAAACTGAAGAAAATATTATAGGTATAGGTAAAGCTTTCTGGAACTTCTTATATAAATTGATGTTATTATTATTAATTATATAAATGGCATGCTAAACTTAAAATATTTTTGAGGAGTGTACACAATTTTCCCTATAGTACTTGTTTATTCATTTTAATTTCTGTAGGGTCTTCTATTTTATGGATCGATCAAAATTTTCCTCATCACTTACCTATGATAAATAAGTTGATCCTAATTTTTCTGTATTACAAACAACACTGCCATGCATACAAGGGACACTGACAACAACTTTTATTACTGTCAGCATCTGCAGAATTTTCACAGACATATAGATCAATAGGAGGAATCCCTGGATCCTAGAATATGAGTATATTCAGCTTTATCAGATGTTGTCAGATTACTCTCCAATGTGAGAGGATCTATATACATTCTTACCAGTAGTGTTTGAGGGTTTCTGTTTCTCCATATCTTAGCCAACTCTTCCTACTTTTAGACTTCTATTTTTGTAACCCAATATAATGGGTATACTATATTATTCTATTTTCATTTACCCAACAAGTTATGAGTTAGAGAAACTTTCATATATTTGTTGGGAGAAAATTCTACATGGGTCAAAGATCTTCATGTTTTGAATATCCTACAAGCAAGGCTCTGACGTCCTTGCTTGGGGCTCTGCTTTAAAAGATGTTTGTAAAGATCAGACTTAAAAGACAGATACTAGTTCCCTGCGGAGCAAAGGGCAGACAGACTTATTACCCATCATAAAGAATTTTGACTCCCAAAACACAGGGTTCCTCCCCTTAATGCAATCCATTGTATGTTCAAGTGTTATCTGGCAGTCCTTGCATTGCCTTATTAGTATCTGAGTTTAGGGAACCAGCACAAAAATGTTGACACTCTGGCAGTTAAATCATTTTCCAAACTGTCTTATTGTTCCTTCCATTGTGGTCCAACATGAAGGATACAGAATCCTAGGAAGATAAAGGGACTCCTTTATTTAATTAAGGTTTTGGTTAATTAAGAGTGAAAAAGTACACTGAAAGCAAGAAACACAATATATCAATATAGCAGCCTTATGTGGCCGCTCAAAAAGACTAACAGAGATAGAGGCTTATCACCAACTGTATTCAGCTGTTGCTCCCAATGCCCAGGTGTACCAGACCCATTGCACAGACTGATGGCACTTGTTATATCATCTCAGATGTGACCAAAGGACCAAGACCAATTCATGGTCATGTGGCAAGGTCTCCAGTATGTTTTCATTACTTCCTGGGGACATCTGAATTCCCTTGCTGTTTGTGACCAGTGAGTAGTTGAGTGTTTAGCATGACTGCCTCTCTTCTCTAATGCCAAAAAACATTTACTGTATAGATGACATTGTGTTGGTTGGTGAGTAATAGGGCTCAGCCTAAATGCCCCAGACTATATAGTATTATCACACCTCTGCCAGTGTGATAAAGCCTGAGAAAATTCAGGGATCTTCTTGCCAAGCAGTTTATGGAGACAGTCCGGGTAGATTCAAAATGCTTAATTTCTTTAACATTCAAGAAAAAACTACTATCTTTTCAGGTCTTTGAAAGAAAACCCTTCCAAATGAAAGCCCTATACTTGATTGAACAATTTGGATATTAGGAATAGTATATACCTCATTTAGATATTCTACTTGATATTTTATATCAACTAACACACAGATCAGCTTCCTTTAAGTGGGACCCAAACTACAGGTTGTATTGGAAGCTGTCCTGTGAATTGTTTCATGGTTTCTATATTGGGAACTCCCACAACTGCAACGACTCCTTTGAACTACAAGTTACTGGGACTGATGATTTTGCTGATTAAAATCTTGGGTAAAAAAGAGGCAGATTTCAAATAGAGGCACCTCTTGGGGTTTGTAATCTTTATCTCCCTGACATGGCCGTCAGGTTCACCCTTTCTGAAAAGCAACTATTAGCTTTCTACTAGGCTCTTGTTGAAACTGATTGCCTGGCTATGGAGGCCTGGTAACTCTCTGGCCTCATGTTACCATTTTTGGGGTGGATTAACTCAAACTCATCAGATAAGAACATGCCAAGGGCCCAGGAAACTCTGCTTGTCAAATGGGAATGATATAATCAAGAGCACAGCAAGATGACACTGAAACTATCTTGGCTTTACATGAAAGTGGCAGAGATCCCTGAGGAGGAAACTTTATTCCCCATTCAACCACTTGAACCAAATTCACTGTCTGGGTGGAGTCATCAGTTGACAGGTTTTTTGATAAATGCCTGAGCCTGATTCACTGTGGTTCAGCTAAGCTGCAACTCAATATTGTCCACTGGGCTGCTGTGGCTGTTCCTGTTCAGTCTCAGTGGCTGCTAAAAGTGAATGTAGTTGTTCCACTAAGCGGGTAGAACTCAGGGTGATTCTTATCGCTCTGGCCCACATTGTTCTGAGAAGTCTTGTTACATATTTACAGATTCATCAGCTGCCTTCAGTGGACTAGTTACTTGGTCTGCTTCCCCTCTTCGTTGTCATGTGTTTGTACATCTTTCAGTGAGACACTGACTACCCTTTTGTCCCAGATTATATTTTCATGGATGTTTATATAGCAAACATCTTTGGAAGGCAAACATATTGTCTTACTCTAGAGCAAAGTTCACGTTTTCTACTTGCAAGTATAATAACAATCATGTCTCCCTCCAGAGCCATGAGTTAGCCTGCTTTGCAATCCTTATACAAGTTTCAGGTTCCCTAAGCTAGGGGTTTATTTCTTATAACTCACGGCATACACAGGTATTATTTGGCTGTCTTTAGATGTTCTGTGGGAAAAGATCACTCAAGAAACTGGTACAAGAAAATAATGATGCTTTGGCAACTGCTATTGCTTTGAGCAATGAACTGTCCCTTGTCTCTGACTCAGGAGTCTCATGTCTTTTGCCAACATTTATGAAACTCTGGCAGGCTAACTAATTAGCTTGTTAATAGGGTAAGAGCTCAGATACTTGAGAGTTCATGACAATTATGTTTATTCATTTTTTAAAATTTCTTTTCATTTCACTTTTGGTGATTAAAATTTTCTAGAAAATAATAAAGTTGACTTACAATTTCAATTTTTACATAAAAAGTTTCATAGTATTAGTCTCATGTTTAGTCACTACTGTGTGTATAATTATATTCTTTTATGTTTTTAATATTCATTATTTATGACTTTCAAATTCATTAGTCTGTCAGAGTTTACTTTATTTTTTGACAGCACTAGCATTTGTTCTTGTGGGTTCTTTGTTTTTCTTTCTATTTTGTTGCTATACCCTTCTAGTTTTCTTTTTTCTACTTTCTTTAAATATATTTTCTGGTGTTTTGAGATGTATATTTGACTCTATGTTCAGTGGTTTCTATTTAGTAAAAATTGCCTTTGAGGGTATAAATTCACCTCTAAAAACTGTATGACATGCATTTTATAAATTTTAATAGACATTACTTTCATTGTCTTTCAGTTCCATCTAGTTTTGTTTTCTATTGTGATTTTACCTTAACCTGATAACAGTTTAGAAAGTCATTTTTAAGCTTCCAAATATTGTATATACTATCAGTATTTATTTAAGACTTATTGGGAGTTTCTTTATGAATTAATTTCATGATCATATTTTGAAAGCATTTCAAGTGTACTTAGAAAACATGTATATATCTTGTATTTTTGGGATACTGTGCTCTATAATTATCTGTTTGATCACACACCTTCATTTTGTTGTGGAAAGTTACTATAACCTTAGTCATTTTGTGTGCTTGAGTTATCTTCTGAAATAAGTTAAAATAATGCACTATGATTATGGGCTTATAAATTTCTCCTGATAATTCTAAAAGTTTTTGCAAACTACATTTTGAAGATACATTGTTTGCTATGTGTAAGTTCAAATCTCTTCTTAATGGCTTGTTCCCATCATTATTAGGTGGTATCCCTATATATCTGTATTAATTATTTCTGCCTTAAATTCAGTTTTCTGGGATGTTGGTTTTGCCGTAGCAGCTTTCTTTTTTTAAATATAGATGTGTTCCATTTGTTCATTTTCATTCCTTCATTTTTGGATAGTCTTTAATAAACTAAATTGTAACTTCCATATCATTTGATAGCCCTTGTCTCTTAATGAATACATTTAAGAGATTTTTATTTTTTGTGATTACTTATATATTGAGATTTATTTCAACCATCTTGCTCATGTTTTCTATTTACCATGCTTATTCTTTGCTTTTTGCCACTTATTTCCTGCTAAATGTTTAATTTATATCATTTAATTCATTTCTTTCCTGCATGGTGATATGAAAAATACATGGTACTTCTAGGCATTTAGTAGTTGTCTTTAAAATTTTGATATATGTACTTATATAATTCTTTCCAACAAATTTTAAAGTTTTATAGTATTTTTAACCTCCTTGGACCTCAGTCATGATCCTAAAAAACTTTAAAAAGTAAATATCCTACCACTTGAAAAATAAAATTTATATTTCATCAGTTTTTTTAAGAGACAAAAAGATGTATTGTCTGAACAATCAATATTTTTGTTTACTATATTCTGTCATCTGGGTTCATTTTTCTTTTTGGTGAAGTTCATTCTTTAAAACTTATTTTAGTTGGGGGGCTGTGTGTGGTGAGCAGTTTGGTCTTTGATATCTAAATATGTCTTTAATTTTCTCTCACTCTTGAGAGTTTAGCATTGTATAAAATTTTTGGTTGATCTTGTTTTTCCTTAGTATTTTGAATAATTTTCCATTGCAGTATTAATTAGGGTGAAGGTTAAGCCAATGTTACAATGAGACCTATCAAATGCATGGTCTTAAAGACCAAAAGAGCTCACCAGGAGCCACTGGCTTAGCTAGTATTTGGACGAGGGTTTTTGGCTCCTAGTTCCCTTTCTTGAATAATGGGGGTCCCGTTAATGCCTCTGGCTTTACCCATGTTGGTCTGTACCAATTATGGCAATAGAACTTTTGGAAAACCCTGCTTGTTTTTGAATTCTATAACTCTGCAGGTTACATGTCCTGTCCCACTGTGTTTCTGCTCTATGTTTTTATCACAGAGATGTTTGTCTTTTAATTGATCTCAGTTATGTCTTTCAATTTTCCCTTTTCTAGTTTGCCCATCATTGCTATGTAATTATAGAACAGAGGACTATCAAAGCAAAAACTTACTCTATTATCTTGATCAGTACCTACCCTACTTACACTTTTTATACAACAGGGGTGTGCTTAAAATAACCATAGTCAATTTTGAAGACAAAGGGAAGGAAATTACAAAAGGAGAGTCAGGGAGGCTTTGTGACTATTAAATGAAATTAAATTCCATAAACATGTCTAGTACAGCAGCTAAAATAGAGAAGGTATTTTGTAACGTTCTTATTCTCTTACCCCTCATTTCCTCTCTTCTACCTTTCCTCCTACTGGTTGCAGTGGAATGAAGAAGAGGGAGGAAGGGAGGAAAGCAGGAGATGTGGCTAATTGGAAACGTATTAATCCTAAGATTCTGAGCATCAGGGTCCTTAGTCCAGTGTCTGACTTTCTGAATTACGTACAGTCTATCTGTTTGTATCCCAGCTGTGAATCCAGAACAGACTTGGTGGGAGGGATATCCTAGGAAATAATTTTGTAAGTGAGGTTTCCACGGCTGTAAGAAGCCTATTGACAAATAAATTCATCAAGAGGATAACAGAGGCAATGATTTGGAGAAATGGATACATGCACAGATCAAATCATAAATCAATAGCTTAAATATAGACTGAGATGCTGAAACAAGAACCAGTAAAATTTATGCTGAGGAATTTACATAGGACTTTAATTCCTGACTCAGTTTCTTATCTAGGATCCAATGAAATTCCCAAATTCTTCTGCTTTCTTGCTATATTCCCTAAGAAATGGGCCTATTTTTAAAAATCCTCTTAATTTATACTATCATCTACTTTTCACCTTGGTAAGACCTCTTTCTATAAGCTTAACTACAGAATAGTACCTAGGCTGCAAAACAAAGATTTCTTATTGTAATCAAAACAAAGGTCATGTGTTTTGATTTCTAAGGGAGTTTGTTACTAACTGTTCTAGGGAAACAAACGGAATAAGGAAAATAATAAACAGGGAGTTCCTTAAAAATCTTGTAGAATAACTCTTGATATTTACTTCCTCATTCACTTTTGTTTGTAAATCATAGCACAATAGTGAAAAGAGCACAGGTTTTTAAGACAGAAAGGCCTGGGCTCAACCTGGCTCCTCACTTATTACCTCTGTCACCTTGCCCAAAGTCTGTAAGCCTCAGTATTTTTATTATTATTTAATTATTTTATTTTCTATTATTATTTTATTTTATTATTTAAATATTAATTACTATTAAATTTATTAACATCTATTAAATGGTGATAAAATACTTATTTCATGAGGTTGTTGTGAGGAGTAAAGAAAATGATGTATACATTAACAGTTATAAATTTTCCCTTTTATTTCTGATGTTAACTGTTTCCTCCACACTTGTCAATCTCATTTTATTTTATCTCAGCAAAGTTTAGGTGGATTTTTTTCCCCTAAAATGGCATTCAAACTTGAAGAGTGAATCTGGGTCAAATTGTAAGTGTTCCCTTTGTTTCTGAGAACCTGTAGACGGGGTTACTTCTATATTTACATGGTCTTTAAAACCACCTGATAGGAAGACCTGTACATTCCTTTGTTGACAAGATGGACCAAAGGAATGAGAACATGTGTGCAAAATGTGTCTCACGGGAGCTGATCCTTGAACATTGGTATATATTAAGGTGACCTTTTCATCCAGTGTCAGTATTACAGGGCAGTATAGGTGTGGCTTCTTAAATGTATCATGTTTTTAAAAGCCCTGCTTTAAAGAGCTTCGTGTAGGAAAAGGAGCCTTTGAAATTATAGGTAGCAAGGCACTTAACTTTTATTCACTGTACTCCAGGGGCAATTCATCTCCAGGAGAATTTCTAAAACTCATAATTCTAAGAATTGGTATATTTCTATTGAATGTGACCTTGATAGCTTGATCTCAACCCCACACTATGAGTTTGTGAGGAATGAATGGAACTAAAGTAATGAAGACTTGAGTTTCTCCATCAAATATTTGTTGCACTTCTAACTAGCCTGAGTCCAGGGGAGCTGAATAGCTGGCTTTCTATGCTTTGTGTTATTATGTATAAGGTGTGTTTCAACTGCAATGCTACCTCCTTGACTGATCTTGAAACTTAGTAAAAAAGTTTTATAAGCTCATCTCATCATTTCAAAACTTTGTCACTTAAAAATTACTCAACTGCTTTACTAAGAGTTGGCTTGATTTTCTTTACTCACTGAGATCTGAAGAACTGCCAAGTTTAAATTTTATAGCTTTAGAAGTTATTATCTATATGAAATAATATATGTGTATAAAAACTATATAGTATACAAAAATATACATATTTATATATAAAAACATACATATATAGAG
The DNA here is from genome assembly GCF_002776525.5 of Piliocolobus tephrosceles. Lineage (NCBI taxonomy): Eukaryota > Metazoa > Chordata > Mammalia > Primates > Cercopithecidae > Piliocolobus > Piliocolobus tephrosceles. The sequence goes on from NC_045441.1 coordinate 105,940,079, forward strand.
TATATAAAAACATACACATATTTTGTACATATAAAATAACTTCTAAAGCTATAAAATTTAGATATGTGTATAGTCATATAATTTTTGATATATATAAAATAATATATATATACACACTCACACACACAAATACATATATATGGCAAGCTGGAAAAAAAGTCGGTGTTCTTTCCTGAGTTCATATTTATTTCATAGGCAGTTAAATAGTTTTAAAACTATAGATAAACATAGGTTGAACTACACAAAACTGTGATAATCACATTGGTCAATATTTGGAAAAAACAAATCTGAGCATCAAGCTGTTTAGCTTTAACTATTATCATCTATTTTCCATATCACATAATTATGGGGAGGAGCATTAGTCAGTAAGAAAATAATTGGATTCAATCTTACAATGTGACCTCAGAAAGATACTGAGAATATACTTTTTATACACTACCATATGTGTGTTTATAAACAACTTTATAATATTAGAGTGATTTGCTTTCTTTTATACTTTTTCATGAATGTTACTAGTGATGTGCTAGTAAATGTTTAATATCTGGCTCTCAGGGTGGAGAAAATTCTGATTTGTAGCATATGACAATTTTGCTCCTCTATGGCTGATGTTAACCAGCATGAGAAAGTTCTTAAAAGTTAACAATCGTCTCTCAGAAGGTAAACATGTCCCTAAAGTATTTGGTTTACTTCTGTGAGGTGATAAAAGTTTATGAAGACATCTTATTTGATAATGTTTTTAATAACTACATGTGTGTATATAAAAATAAATTTGAAGTATTGTGAGTTTTATATTTTAATGTATGCTTTTGTTATATTTTTATATTTTTATTTTATATTTTTATATTTTATCTCTTTTCTGAGAGCTATTGAGGTTTGAAATGCCATGACTTTTGAAATTAACCTAGCTGTTGGAATGCTAGCTAAGGGATTCTCTAAGGACTCTAGCATTTTAAAGGAACAAATGAACTCATTATTTCTGGGGCATATTTATGGTTGGTCTGTACCTCTCAAATTTCTGCCTCAGTATTGAAAACACCAGCAAGACTTGCTTCCTTTGGTTAATGGATGATTGTTGATGTTGCTCTGTCGTCATTCCTTAGTACTTACCCAAGCCATGGTCCCTTACTAAACAACTCTAGGCTGTTTTCTTTCATTTATAGAACCAATAAAAAATTGCTTCAGCCATGAAGAGCCTTACTTGTTCTAACTAGTGTGATAAGGAAGGGTCAGGTGTCATCCATGTCCTTGCCATGGTTGCCTAGTTCTTTGTTTAATCTATCAGGTCACAAACCTCTGAATATCATGAAAGCCTGGGTGGCCCACTTTCATGAGCTCTTCTAGAATTTGGAAATTTCCTGATTGTGCCATGATCCTGTAAACCAAAAAGTGACTGAAGCAGGTAACAATCAATTCGAGGTGTATTCTGCCAAGGTTGTAGACACATTGAGGAAAAAGAAATACACGTCACAGGAGGGTCTGTGAGTTGTGCTTTTTCCAAAGAGGTTTTTGGGAACTTCAATATTTAGAAAGGAGAAAGATCAAGCCAGAGGGGAAGAAGAAAAAGGAGTGAGGGTAGGCAATGAGGCAAGTGGTTGCATTCTTGAGAGGCTCTGATTGGTGCTCAGTGAATCTACATTTTACATGTGAAAAGACAAAGTAGAGGAAAAAGTCAATTATGCAGTCATCTTGCACACAGTATGTCTACATTTTACATAAGACAAAGTAAACATGTGAAATTACAGCTGTCTGTTTTCTGACAAAGGAAGGCAGTTTTTGCGAGATTTTGTTCCCAAGCTTAACTTTCCCTTTGGCATAGTGAATTTGGAGTCCTGAGATTCCATTTTCTTTTCCTATTATCTAGGCCCTTGGATATTCTGTTTCTTTTCTCTGAAAACAATTTCCCCTTTTCCTTGATTGGCTAACTTTACTTATCTTTTAATTCTCAGTTTAGGCATTTAAAAATGTTCTAGGATAGCCTACCTCTGTAATTCCAAGTAAGATGCACCTACTGTGTACCCTCATTATTTCATGCATCTGCTGATATCGTTATTCCCTACGTCTGTCTCTCTCAACTAGTCTCACCTGTGTTGGAGCAGGAATTGTGTCAGTCTTGTTGTTCATCAATATCTTGCATGATGCCTGGCACACAGTAAGTTTTCCAAGAAAAGTTTAATAAATCAGTAGAGGACTTGGGCATTCCCTGGAAAGAGATGTGGTTTTCTTGACCTGCAATGAAAGCTAGTTTCCTTATAATTCTCATTTCCCCTTAGTGTGTGATACCTTTTCTGATAGAAAAGTCCTTATAGGTAGACTGTGGTTAATTAAGAGCTTATAGATCCATCTTAATTTTTCAGCAGAGCCTATTCTGACAGTCAACTAACTCAATTGCTTCCTGTTGAGATCTGGTGACTTTATAACATTGGTTTGGATAGGAAGCAACAATACAAATGGTCCCCAACTTCTCTATGGGTTATACTTACAATTTTTTGGCTTTACAGTGGAGTGAGAGCAATAAGCATGCAATAGGAGCCGGATACCCATGCACTCATTCTGTTTTTCACTTTAAGTATGGTATTCAATAAATTATAAGATTCAACACTTCAGTATAAAATAGAGTTTGTGTTTGATGATCTTGCCCAACTGCAGGCTAATGCAAGTGTACAATCAAGGTAGGCTAGCCTAACTATGATGTTTGGTAGATTCAGTATATTAAGAACATTTTCAACTTAACAATATTTTATACTTATAATCGATTTATCAGGATGACCATTATAGGTTGAGGAGCATGTATATTAAATCGTGAGGTCAGGGAGAAGTAAAGTATGTCACTTTAATGAGTCAATAGGCAGGGAAAAGAAACTCAAACATACTCAACTTGGTAGTATTTCTGAGATAATGTTACCTAGAATGTATTTTACAATTTTAAATGTGTTTGGTAACACAGTATTGCAATTTTAGTAGTCAAATTGCTTTAGAAAAAGAGTCAAAATCAATCATAAGGTGGTCTAACAGGTTAAAAAGTTACTGATCTAGAGAGTTTTGAATTCTTTGGAGTGAATGATTTTAAATATAATAATATTCAGTATCTTCATATTGCCTTTTTGTTTTTCTAGACATTGTTTTTGTCTGGCTAAAATTTTTACTTATGATAGCCTATGTGTTATGTTGCCAAACTCTTAAAAACACTGTAGAAATAGAAAGTGACACATGCACACAAACACACACACATGCGTACATATGGGCATGTAAACAAAATTTGTTTTTATTCAATCATTGTAGGAAAGTGTAACTACATCAAAAGCTACACACCTCAGTTAATTGTTGATGAAGAGTCTTGGAAGATTAGAAATCTGTGTAATAGGTTCTTTACAAAGACAAGACATGTTTAAGGTGCTACATCTTAATATCTAACGCAACTAATGTCATTTGTATATTTCCTAATTTTTTTTCTGCAAAATACGCTTTTATGCTTTTTCATCATCATAGACAAGACACATGTTTTTATGTTATACTTTTCATATAATCATTCATGTAAACAAACTGGGGTACTGGCAAGTTCTTTAGGTCCTCAGACTGTAGTTTTTAATTTTTGATAGTCTTAGGAGTAAAATTTGAGAATTGAAGTCTGTTTGGATGTACAAAGATCTTGTTTGCCTTGAGCAATTTTACGGGGTTGTGGAAATTGAAAAAAAATGGATAACTGGAAAGTAAAACACACGCAACTACTTACATGGGTTGCAACAAAGGAAGGCAGCAGAGAAAGTTTTAAACCTCTGAAAGACTCATTTAGCTTTAAATAAAACACAAATTTCTATTTCCTTCTCAAATTTAAATTAAAACAGGTATTTAAAATTATCTGTATTATCTGTATTTTGTCACAAAAATAATTCTGTATTTAGAAAAAAACCCTTGGGTGATTGTTACATTTCTCCAATTCAGATTGTACACTTTTATAAGGTGCAGTAATAACATTTACCATTTTTTTTAATTCCTAAGAATTCAAAATCCTTACTTAGAATAGAATTATAATACTTTACCTGACTGTGATATGTGCTACTTGTGATGATCTGAGCTTTAGAAAAGCACACAGATACTCATACACAAACAAGAATAAAAATTTAGTGGGGCAGGGCCAAGATGACCAACTGGAAGCAGCCACGACAGGAGGCTGCCATTGAAAAGAACCGTAGTAGTGTGGGAATCCTGTACCAGCATCCAAGGTATCCAGGTCCTGTCATCAGAACTGACTAGGCAATTGACGTGATCTAAGGACAGGAAGGGAGATGAGTGTGGTGCAGCAGCCTACCTGAGAGCCACACCGGGCAGGGGAGCCCCCACCCACAAGTCAAGGAAGGCGGTGAGTGAGCGTGCTACCCAGTCAGGGAAACTGTGCTTTTCCCACAGAACTGTGCAACCCACGGATCAGAAAATCCCACTCGTGAACCCATGCCACTGAGGCCTAGGGTCCCAAGCCTGGACCTGCACACATTCTCAACAGCCTCTCTGCTAGAATCTGCTTAAGCCTGCTATGTTCCCAGGGGGAGGGTGACCAACACCACAGCTGTGGCTGCCTGCCATCTAAGCCATTTGAGCTCCTTGGGGGAGGAGCAGCAGCCAGCACTTGGACTGATAACTGCCCAATACACTAAGTTCCCTGGGCAGGGGAAGGGCGGCAGCCATGTCTGCAGCTCGAGGCCAAGCTTTCCCCCTGCTGGAGCCAGGGAGGTGGGTCAGCTTGGTCTCAAGAGGTGTCCCCCATAGCCCAACACACCAGCTGTGGCAGACTGTGGCCAGAGCACTTCTTCAGGCCTGCCTCTAACTCATCCTTTCCCATTGGGTAAGACCTCCCTGCAGGAACTCCAACAACTCCAGCCAGGGCCTGGGTCTGAGCCCCCAGTGGGAGGGGTGGCCACAGTCTCTGTGGACCAGCAGATGTAGCCTTTCCTCCTGGTAGTTCTGAGGAATCCAGGCAACACAGACGAGTGGGTTTCCCCCCAGCAAAGCACACCCCCTCCACCAATGGACAGTCAAAGTGCTTTGTTAAATGAGTCCTGATCCCTATACCAGCCAAGTGGCTGAGACCCTCCAACAGGGGTTGTCAGACACGCTATACAGGAGCCATTCTACTGGCATCAGGTTGGTGTCCCTTAAGGTCAGAGATCCCAGAAGAAGGAGCAGGCACCCATCTTTGCTGTTCTCCAGTCTCCTTGAGTGATCAAGGATCTCCAAGCATGGGAAATACAGAGAACACCACTAGATGCTCCATGAGAAGATCAACCCCAAGACATATACTCATCAGATTCTTCAAGGTCGAAATAAAGAAAAAATGGTAAGGACAGCCAGAGAGAAAGACTAGGTCACCTACAAAGGAAAGCCCATCAGACTAACATCAGACATCTCAGCAGAAAACCTACAAGCCAGAAGAGATTAGGAGACAATATTCAACTTTCTTAAAGAAAAGAATTTTCAATCAAGAATTTCTTATTCAACCAAACTAAGCTTCATAAGAGAAGGAGAAATAAAACCCTTTCAAGACAAGCAAATTCTGAGGGATTTTGCCACCACCAGACTTGCGTTGCAAGAGTTCCTAAAGAAAGCACTATGTATGGAAAGGAAAAACCTGTACCAGCCACTGCAAAAGCACCAAAATATAATGGCCAATGACACTATGAAGAAACTGCATCAAATAGTGTGCAAAATGACCAGATAGCATCATGATGACAGGATGAAATTAACAAATAATGATATTAACTTTAAATGTAAATGAGCTAAATGCCCCAATTAAAAGGCACAGACTGGTACATTGGATAAAGAGTCAAGACCCATTGGCGTGCAGTATTCAGGAGACCCATCTCACATACAAAGACACATATAGGCTCAAAATAAATGGAGGAAAATTTACCAAGGAAATGGAAAACAAAACAAAAAAAAGCAATCCTAGCTTCTAATAAAACAGATTAAACCAACAAAGATCAAAAAGGACAAAGAAGGGCATTACATAATGGTAAAGGGATCAATGCAACGAGAAGAGCTAACTATCCTAAATATATATGCACCCAATACAGGAGCACCCAGATTCATAAAACAAGTTCTTAGAGACCTACAAAGAGACTTAGACTCCCACAAAATAATACAGGGAGACTTTAACACTCCACTGTCAATATTGGACAGATCAACAAGACAGAAAGTTAACAGAGATATTCAGGACTTGTACTCAGCTCTGGATCAAGTGGACCTAATAGACATCTATAGAACTCTCCACCCCAAATCAACAGAATATACATTCTTCTTGGTGCCACATGGCACTTATTCTAAAATCAACCACATAATCCTAATAGGAAGTAAAACACTCCTCAGCAAATACAAAAGAATGGAATTAACAACAAACAGTCTCTCATACCACAGTGTAATCAAATTAGAACTCAGGGGTAAGAAACTCACTCAAAACCACATGATTACAAGGAAATTGAACAACCTGCTCTTTAATGACTCCTGGGTAAATAATGAAATTAAGACAGAAATAGATAAGTTCTTTGAAACCAATGAGAACAAAGAGACAATGTACAAGAATCTCTGGGACACAGCTAAAGCAGTGATAAGGGGGAAATTTATAGCAATAAATGCCCACATCAGAAAGCTAGGAAGATCTCAAATTGACACCCTAACATCACAATTAAAAGAGCTGGAGAGGCAAGAGCAAACTAATCCAAAAGCTAGCAGAACACAAGAAATAACTAAGATCAGAGCAGAACTGAAGGAGAGAGAGACACTAAAAACCCTCCAAAAAAATCAGTGAGTACAGGAGCTTGTTTTTTAAAAAATTAACAAAATATGTAGAACATTAGTTAGACTAATAAGGAAGAAAAGAGAGAAGAATCAAATAGACACAATAAAAAATGATAAAAAGGATATCACCACTGACCCCACAGAAATACAAACTACCATCAGAAAATACTGTAAACACCTCTACACAAACAATCTAGAAAATCTAGAAGAAATGGATAAATTCCTTGACACTTACACCCTCTCAATACCAAACCAGGAAGAAGTCAAATCCCTGAATAGACCAATAACAAGTTCTGAAATTGAGGCAGTAATTTATAGCCTACTAACCAAAAAAATGCCCAGGACCAAACAGATTCACCACCAAATTCTACCAGAGGTGCAAAAAGGAGCTGATACCATTTCTTCTGAAACTATTCCAAATAATTGAAAGGAGGGACTCCTCCTTAACTCATTTTATGAATCTGGTATCATCCTGATACCAAAACCTAGAAGAGACAGCAAAAGAAAAAATCTTCAGACCAATATCCCTGATGAACATTGATGCAAAAATCCTCAATAAGATACTGGCAAACCAAATACAGCAGCACATCAAAAAACATATCCATCATGATCAAGTCGGCTTCATCCCTGGGATGTAAGGCTAGTTCAACATATGCAAATGAATAAACATAATTCATCACATAAACAGAAGCAATGACAAAAACCACATGAATATCTCAATAGGTGCAGAAAAGACCTTTGATAAAATTCAACATCTCTTCATGTTAAAAATTCTCAGTAAAATAGGTATTGATGGAACATATCTCAAAATAATAAGAGATATTTATGACAAACCCACAACCAATATCATATTGAACTCACAAAAGCTGGAAGCATTCCCTTTGAAAACTGGGACAAGACAAGGATACCCTCTCTCACCACTCCTATTCAACATAGTATTGGAAGTCTGGCAACCACAATCAGGCAAGAATAAAGTAACGAAGCATATTTAAATAGGAAGAGAGGAAGTTAAATTGTCTCTGTTTGCAGATGACATGATTGTGTATTTAGAAAACCGTATCATCTCAGCTCCAAAATGCTTAAGCTGAGAAGCAACCTCAGTGAAGTCTCAGGATACAAAATCAATGTGTAAAAATCACAAACATTCCTTTACACCAACAATAGACAAGCAGAGAGCCAAATCATGAATGAACTCCCATTCACAATTACTTCAAAGAGAATAAAATACCTAGGAATACAGCTAACAAGGGGCATGAAGGACCTCTTCAAGGAAGACTACAAACTACTGCTCAAGGAAATGAAAGAGGACACAAACAAAAGGAAAAACATTCTATCCTCAGGGATAGGAAGAATCAATATCATGAAAACGGCCATATTGCCCAAAGTAGTTTACAGATTAAATGCTATCTGTATCAAACTACCATTGACATTCTTCACAGAATTAGAAAAAACTACTTTAAATTTCATACAGAATCAAAGAAGACCCCAAGTAGCCAAGACGATTCTAAGCAAAAAGAACAAAGCTGGGGGCATCATGTTACCTGACTTCACAGCATGGTACAGGGCTATAGTAACCAAAACAGCATGGTACTGGTACCAAAACAGACAGGCAGACCAATGAAACAGAACAGTGACCTCAGAAATAACACATCTACAACCATTTGATCTTCAACAAACCTGACAACAAACAATGGGGAAAGATCTCCTATTCAATAAATGGTGCTGGGAAAACTGGCTAGCCATGTGCAGAAAAGTGAAACTGGACCCCTTCCTTACACATTATACAAAAATTAACTCAAGATGGATTAAATGTAAAGCCCAAACCATAAAAATCCTAGAGGAAAAACTAGGAAATACCATTCAAGATATAGGCATGATGAAAATGCCAAAAGCAATTGCAATAAAAGCTAAAATCGACAAATGGGATCTAATTAAACTAAGGAGCTTCTGCACAGCAAAATAAACGATCATCAGAGTGAACAGGTAACCTACGGAATGGGAAAAAATTTTTTCAATCTACCCATCTGACAAAGGTCTAATATCCAGAATCTACAAGGAACTTAAACAAATTTACACGGAAAAAAAAAAAAAAAATCCCATCAAAAAATGGGCAAAGGACATGAACAGACATTTCTCAAAAGAAGACATTTACGCAGCCAAAACACATATGAACAAAAGCTCAACATCACTGTTTATTAGAGAAATGCAAATCAAAACCACAATGAAATGCCATCTCATGCCAGTCAGAATGGCAATTATTAAAAGGTCACAAAACTGTAGATGCTGGTGAGAAATAGGAAGACTTTGCACTGTTGGTGGGAATGTAAATTAGTTCAACCATTAGGGAAGACAGTGTGGTGATTCCTCAAGGATCTAGAACCAGAAATACCATTTGACCCAGCAATCCTTTGTATATACCCAAAGGATTATAAGTCATTCTACTATAAAGACACATGCGCAGGTATGTTTATTGCAGCACTATTTGCAATAGCAAAGACATGGAACCAACCTAAATGCCCATCAATGATAGGCTGGATAAAGAAAATGTGGTACATAATACACCATGGAATACCTTGCAGTCATAAAAGGAATGAGATCATGTCCTTCGCAGGGAGATGGATGAAGCTGGAAGCCATCATCCTCAGCAAACTACCACAAGAACAGAAAACCAAACACCACATGTTCTCACTAGTAAGTGGGAGTTGAATAATGAGAACACATGGACACAGGGAGGGGAACAACACACACCAGGGACTGTTGGGAAGTGGAAAGAGAGAGGAGGGAACTTAGAAGATGGGTCAATAGGTGCAGCAAACCACCAGGACACACATATACTTATGTAACAAACCGGCATGTTCTGCACATGTATCTTGGAACTTAAACTAGTTAAAAAAAGATTAGTAATGCTAGTATTGTTAATGAAGGGGTGATCTTTAGGACTAAATTTGATTGTTCTTTCCATTTGATCAAAATTAACTCTTGTTTTCCCTAGTATTTCTATAAAAAATTAAGGTTATGTCTCCTTTGAGTTGTTTAAAATCTTAAATCAGCATCTTAAAAATGATGTTTTAATCATGATTAGGTTTTCAATATTCTCAGGGATCCCTCTTGTCTTTTCCTGGTTAGTTGTTTATTTCATGAAGTTACTGTTATGTTCAGCTGATTGAAACGGTATAAAAATATCAGTGTAGCAATTTGCGTTCTCAGCAGGAATGGTAAAAAAGTTGTGCTGTGCATTTGCCATCATTCACCCCTTCTGAGCTTCTGGCAGACAATGATAATCAGTTATGGAGCATTTTCCAACTGGGATTGATATTGAGATGTTTCAGTTGGCACTTCAGTCAAAACATATTTGCTGGCTTGATGCGAACCACGAATAGGGTTTCCAACCCTGGTTGGCTGCCTTGCTTGGGAGAGAAAGTATAGTCAGGGTTACTACAAATGTATTGCCTCTACTAGAAAATCAATTCTGAGAGCTTGCTCTGCTGATAAATAATCAGAACTGCAGCTGTGTATATAAAGGGCAGGGTGCTACTAATGACCCAAACTGAGAAGGCTTTATTGGAGCCAATATATATGCATGAATCCAACTTGCAGAGGACTCAGCCAACCTAACCCCCAGCTCTGGCAAAATATTATCAGGACAGCAGGGAGCAGGGATTCCCCCTTTTATCAAATGATTAACTTGAGAATTGAGGCAAGTTATTGAAGTAGAACAACAGAGAATCTGTGTGGTGACTGAAATCAGTGTGTTAAAATATTTTTTTCTCTCAGAAAAATTCAGCTCTTTACTTATACCAGATGCCCTTGTTAATTAGTAGTATCTTATGCTAATATCCCTATGCTCTTATGCTAACCACACCCAATAGACATTTGTAACTGCATTTACTTTTTATTTTATTTATTTATTTATTTATTTATTTATTTATTTATTTATTTATTTATTTATTTATTTATTTTTTGAGACGGAGTCTTGTTCTGTAGCCCAGGTTGGAGTGCATTGGCAGATCTTGGCTCACTGCAAACTCCACCTCCTGGGCTCAGGCAATTCTCATGCCTCAGCCTCCCAAGCTAGGATTACAAGTACCTGCCACCACATCTGGTTAATTTTTGTGTTTTTAGTAGAGAGGGGGTTTCGCCATATTGGCCAGGCTGGTTTTGAACTCCTGACCTCAGGTGATCTGCCCGCCTCAGTCTCCCAAAGTTCTGGGATTACAGGTCTGAGTCACCACTCCCGGCCTGCATTAACTTTCAGAAATAAAAGCTTAAAACCAATAGCTATCTGTGACTTAGGTACCTTGTGGTTCTTACTGGTGAAGATTGTGCAATTTTACGTGTTCTGACCAGATGCTAGTACCCTCTGTACACTGAATCCATGTTAAATAAAACATAAGACTTGGAAAAGAAATGATATTAGCATATTTATGTCCACTGACTGGTGCCTTCATGCTTTCCTTTTCAAAAGCTTTAGGACATTCTCTCAGAGCAACTAACCAGGACGATTGCATTATCTATAATCATTAGTTTCTCCCTGATTCACTGCTTATAATTGACATTACTATATTTACTTAAATTAATTTGGAAAAAAGATGTAGTGATTGAATATAGCCAGTTATGTGAACCAGCCAGAATGAACAGTGATTAGTAATGAAAAAGATAATTATATGCATTGTGATAATTACTGCAATGCTTTCCTATCAAATGACCCTTTTAATTTCCTTTTTTCACTAATTGGCAGGCTCCTTCTGCAAGTATTTTCAGAATAGAATGTTTATTTTAAAACTAGTTGAGTAAAATCAGTTATGGCATTCATTTTTATTTATCCTGTCAATGCATGGAGAAAAATGGATGAAATAACTATATTTCTAAATGATCTATCCCCCTCACCATCCCCAATCACAGTTTCTACTCCCTCTTGTGAAGCTTTTTGGTCACTATCTTAATGTCACCTGGCAGGTTTGGTGCTGACCCACAGCAAAATTTTCCACAATTGATCCATCTCACCTTTCAATGAATATTAATAACAGAGCATCAGTCCTACTCAGTAGAATATGTCCTTCCATAGAATAAACTTTTTCTGTTGTTTTTCACTTTTCAATGCCATTACCAATATCATGGATGGGGCTTAAGGCTAGGCTGAAGAGCTATTGTGATATCAGAATACAGCATTCTTCTCAGGTCAGGTCACCTATGAAAAAGCAACCTGTCTTTATTATTCAAATCAGTTTTCTGCTTCTGATCTTGAGTCCATCTGACAGTTGGGCTACTATGTTAGGCACTATAACCTTCACATCATTTTCGCCTCTTTTGTTTACTTCTTCTCACAATGTTTCTATAAGGTTCAGTAACTTTGGGATTATGTGGTTTTTGTTGGCATTTTCATTTGGTAGTTCTGGCTATGTCTCTCAAGATCAAAATAACCTATTAGTCAAATAAAAAAATGGATGAAAGTTGAAGACTGGTCCTGAAGTACAAAGACATGAGTTTACCTCTGGATTCTCCCAAATACTGGATATGCGACTTTTGTTTAGGATCTTGGGGCCTCAGTTTAAGTTTATTAATACTCATTTAAGAAGGCAGTTATGAGAATCTGTTGAAATCACGCAGGTGAAAATGCTGTGTAAACAAAAAGAATTATCTTTAGCAGCTTGGTTGACTCCTGTATTTCACATGCATATGCACTTTTTGAGGTAAATCGAGAGAATTCCCATAATTGATTTGTAATTCTGCTCAGGGTCGCAAACAGTTTCTGTAATGGTGATATACCAATTTAAGATTTTAGATTTTTTCCCTTTCTCTAGAAGTTGATTTCTAGTTAGTTTCGTATTTATTCCAAATGTCATGATTATCTCTGCATTTCCTTCTAATAGGGACTAAGGACAAAAAAGGGGCCATTCTATAAGGGTAAATACAAAAGAATATTTATGGCTAAGCCTTTTCTAACTTACACTCTCAAATTCTGTTGTTTGACCAAGGTAATGTATTTCCACTGAGATGATCTTTGCTTAACTGGTAACTTAGAAGCATAGAATTGTAGAATGTCAATCAAGGAAAGAACCTTAAAGATCAACTCTTTCTTTGGTTACTAGGGAGAGAATGTATTCTCCTCTTGCAGAAACATAAGGGCATTCCCCTGTGTCGCAACAGTACATCTGCTACCAAAGAAATAGTTATAAAAGCACTGAGTTACATTTATTTTAAAAAATCGGAAAAAATATAGTAGCCTTTCAAAGTATTGCTAATTTTCTACCCACTCTCTGTGGCAAGTTCTGGTTATTGCCAGCTTGACTATGCAATTTCAGAGTTATTATTCACTTTGAGAAACACGCTTGCTTCTCTTAACAGTACTTTTTAATTCCCTTACCAATGGCAAGGAATTATCCCATCTTTATTCACTTGTATCATCATTCTAAGGTTTTCCAATGCTGCCCGCAAAAAATATCCCTACACATTCAAGATGTTAGAATCTCTTTTCTTTTTAATTGACTTGGAGCATTCGAGGTATAAATGCTGTCTGCTCTTGTGATCATGACTCCCTTCATGCTGTCTATGCTCACAGCGCTTTAACATACATATGTAAAGCAATATTATCATAGCTCTTGCAAGCCTATGCAACATTTTACTGTCACTGCAATAAATGCAAACTTTTTCAAAGGGCTACCAATCTTGGTTCCTTTTGTAAAGACATATTTATGCATTTATTGTACTCATGAGAGGCTATTATACTCGTTCTAAAGAAATAAGTGGTCATATACAAATGCTTAGTTTTTTCCCCAATGAATCATAAATTTTTCCCTCCTTTCAAATGAAAACCTTTTCTTACTACTAGACCTGGAGAAAGGAATAGGGCATCAGAAATTGTTAGTTTACTATTATTTCTTCTTTAAAATGAAGAGAAATGGTACCGATTGGACTTGTATTTCTGTGACTGATACAGATGATCAGATGATTTATTAAATTAGGCTAGGTAAAACTAATTTATCTATTATGATGTCAATAGTTATTCTGTCATAAATATTAATCTATAATATTTTCCTAGAAATGTGACAGCAGAATTTATCCTTGTATTTAAAAAATATTGAGTATGGTTCTATTAGTTTTCTATGGCTGCTTTTAACAAATTATTACATACTTAATGGCTTAAATGAACAAAGTTGTTCTCTTGTAGGTCTGGAGGTCAGAAATCTAAAATAGGTTGGTGGGGCTTTGTTCCATCTGGGACTTTAAAGGAAAATCTGTGTCCTTGCCTTTTCTTGTAAATGCCACACTCATTCCTTGGCTCATGTACTTGTATTACCTCAACCTCTGCTTCCTATTGCCTCATCTCTTTCTCTGATTCTGATCCCCTGCCTTCCTCTTATGAAAGTCCTTGCGATTATATTGGATTAGTCCAGGATAATCCCTCCATGTCAAGGTTCTTAATTACATCTGCAAAATCACTTTTGCCATGTAAGGTAAGATATTCACCTATTCTTGGGATTATGATGTGGTCATCTTTGGAGGCTATTACTCTGTCTACCACAATGGTAATAAAAATGTATGTTTACAAAAGATAACTGATTTTTTATTTTTTAACTTTTAGGTTCTGGGGTACGTGTGCAGGTTTGTTATATAAGTAAGCATGTCATGAGGGTTTATTGTAGAGATTATTTTATCACCCAGGTATTAAGCTTAGTACCCATTAATTATTTTTTCCTGATCCTCTCCCTCCTCCCACCCTCCACCCTTCAGTAGTCCCCAGTGTGTGTCATTCACCACTATGCGTCCATGGATAACACTAAATTTAAGAGGGAAACTTATTTCAAATTATCACCACTGAAATGTTAAAAACAGTAGTCAAAATGTAAAAACCTTCCTTTCCTTTTTCTGAGACCATTGTAGTAACAAGTTTAGGCAAAAGCAATTTTATTTAAATCAATCTTGATGAATAAGATTGGGGAAAAAAAGGCATAATTATGTTAGCATATTCCGGGCCTTGCAAATCATAAAGGAATAATTTGTCACTTTTTTTATACAATGACTAGAAGCAAAAGGCACTTGCACAGGCTGACTACTTCCAGAGGGAGAAAAATGAGTGTAATTTCAGTTTTGTAAAATATTGACTTTTTTCTGTCTTAATGGAGTTCTATACACATGAACCGACTTTTTTTCTGTCTTAATGGAGTTCTATACACATGAACCACCCTGTTCATGTGGGCAGGATTGTGCTCACCTGACTGACCACTAAAGGAAGCACTTGCCTCGGGTAATTATATGAACCAGAAAAAACATTCAGCCCTCTGCAAATGTTCCAAACAACATTTTTAAATGATCCAACTATATCTTGTAATTGGTATTTTCAGAAATCTTGAAGATGTCTCTGCCACTATGGCAACTCATTGAAGCATCTGTAATAATGACCTTCGGCCGAACATCATTAAAGAGTTTTACTTTTTCCTTTATCTAGTAGTAAAATAGTCCACAGTTTTAAATGGCTCTCTTATATAAACATAGAATTATTCTATTGTCACTGTTCAGTTTTGAAATGATATCTGAAAGTATGTACTAAAATAATTCAATGATTTTGGGAACCAAATGAAGTGAAGGTCATAAGAAGGGTACATTTTCATAAAGATTAAACACAAAAGTATTAAATCTTTATCATAGTTATTAAGCAAAAGGGGTGGAAAAGATAGTTTAAGACACTTACACTACTCTTTTTTAGAGAGATTTTTGTAGAAACCTAAGACAACGTGAGATTAATGTACAGGAGGTGTGAGGTCCACCTTGATGGAGTCGGGTAGGGTCAAGATTGTGAGAGGGAGGTAAATTCTTCCTTGGTTACATGCAGTGATAACTAATTCTGGATCTATTTACAGTGATGTATAACCTTCCTGACATATAGTTTGTAGTTAATGAGTATTTCTACAATAAAATTAAAAAAAAATAAAACTAGGGGGTGGGACTACTAGTGCTTAGATCACTCCAAGCTTTACTTTTCAATACGTGGTTCATAAATATATGTGAATTTAGCTGAGGCTTCAGAAGGAATGTGTTTAATTTGTCTAAAAATAGCTAAAATTATATAACTTAGGATTATTTGTTTCTGATTTCCAAAACTCTATATGAAAGAAAGAAGTAATATTAAAGGCTAGAGAAATAAAGATGGATTCTAAAATGAATGTAATATAACTTTATATTTTTATTCTTATATAATGTGGCTCTATATTCTTTCAAGAATATAGACAATCAGAATTGATTAAAACAAATACAGTATACCTGTTTGTCATACTGCTGTTGGGCACACAGGTATTTTTATAGTTCGAATTTGTAGCAGGTGAGACAGTAATGCTATAAACATAGAATTTTGTGAGGTCACCTAGATAACTTCCAAGAGGATCTGGTCTTTAAAATCCAAATTCAATGTGCCTGAATCTCAAAGGGACTGTTCATCTTTTTCTTAGACATCTCTGGCTATAAGATCTTTTTCTTAATGGATTACTCTGTTCTGGATTATTTGAAATCTCACATATGCTTTCCTTTTTTTGCTATATGACATACCCAGAAAGATATTCAGTCCTTTCCTTATATTACACACATACATTAACATATTTTCTTTAGATGAGGTTTTCAGATGTAGAGAGTGAACACTGACATTTTGAAGAGGTGGAAAGGGTTTTAAACCACAGGGCTTGGAACTTGTAATTGAGTACCAGACATTTCTATTTTTTAAAAAAAGCAGTCATTTGTTTTGCCAACTTATTGTCTAGCCTGATTTATTCTTATCAGAGTAACTCAGAACCCTTAACCCCTAGTCTTCAAGCTCAGTTTTGACCTCTTTTTCTATATTCAGATTTGGTGAAATGCTTTGCTCAACATCGGCTTTTTAGCCTGGAGTCCCATATTTTCTTTCTTTCCTATTTGTCTCTATAAAGAGAAAGGAGTATATAGAGATTTTATGCCATTAATATGAGTTAAATTATCTCCCACAACAGAGAGAATTACTACAGGCAAATTCATAGATTTAAATATTAGGCTAGTGCAAAAGTAATTGCGGTTTTTGCCATTATTTTTGATGGCAAAACTGCAATTGTTTTGCACCAACCTAATAACATTTCTTTTGCGTTAAATAGTATTAGTTGAAGTGATGGTAGTGCTGTCAATATGAGACCATAAATGGTGAAGATAAGAGAAAAAGGTCTGGGAAATTCAATCACATGGTTCAGAGCCAGAGACATGTGGCAGCTCTTTTCATGTTCCTTAAACAACTGGAGAAAAGATTAAATAACAATGACCTTGTTCAGGACTCTTGGAAAATTGAATAATAGAACACATGTGCAGGACTAATAGAGACCTGAGATATAGCTGTTTGGTGGGAAATTCTTACAGAATTTGGTTGTTCATGTTCTCAAGACCACATGTAAAGGGGAATCAACTTGCTCGGAGAGTGCAACACTATCCCAGCTAAAGAAAATGCCACTGAGTACTGCGCTTTCTCCTCAAGAATATGTTGCATTGGGGTCCATGGTTACCAGGGCAACAGTGAGCTGGGATCTTTCTTCGAGTACATTAAAAAAAAATTCTGCCATTGAAAGTTGATAGTGTTTGAGAGTTTCAAAAGCTTCTCCCTAGAAAGGAGTTACAATGGTGTGGATACACAATGAACTAGGTTTTAGATTTTCTGTTCAAATACTCCTGAGGACAGGGAAGGTAATTTTTTTAAATTATACTTTAAGTTCTGGGGTACATGTGCAGAATGTGCAGGTTTGTTACATAGGTATACATGTGCCATGGTGGTTTGCTGCACCCATCAACCTGTCATCTACATTAGGTATTTCTCCTAATGCTGTCCCTCCCTTAGTCACCCTCCCCGTGACAGGTCCCATTGTGTGATGTTCCCCTCCCTGTGTCCATGTGTTCACGTTGTTCAACTCCCACTTATGAGAGGGAACATACAGTGTTTGGTTTTCTGTTCTTGTGTTAGGTTGCTGAGAATGACGGTTTCCAGCTTCATCCATGTCCCTGCAAAGGACATGAACTCATCCTTTTTTGTGGCTGCATAGTATTCCATAGTGTATATGTGCCACATTTTCTTTATCCAGTCTATCATTGACTGGTATTTGGGTTGGCTCCAAGCCTTTGCTATTGTGAACAGTGCCGCAATAAACATATGTGTTTCTGTGTCTTTATAGTAGAATGATTTATAATCCTTTGGGTATATAAACAGTAATGGGATTGCTGGGTCAAATGGTATTTCTGGTTCTAGATCCTTGAGGAATTATTACACTGTCTTCCAAAACGGTTGAACTAATTTACACTCCAACCAACAGTGTAAATGCATTCTTATTTCTCCACATGCTGTCCAGCCTCTGTTACTTCCTAAACTTTTAATGATTGCCATTTTTGACAAACCTGACAAAAACAAGCAATGGGGACAGGATTCCCTATTTAATAAATGGTGTTGGGAAAATTGGCTAGCCATATGCATAAAACTGAAACTGGATCCCATCCTTCCACCTTATACAAAAGTTACTCAAAATGGCTTAAAGACTTTAAATGCAAGACCTAAAACCATAAAAACCCTAGAAGACAACCTAGACAGGACACAGGCATGGGCAAAGACTTCATGACTAAAGCATCAAAAGCAACGGCAGCAAAAGCCAAAATTGACAAAAGGGATCTAATTAAACTTAGGGGCTTCTGCACAGCAAAAGAAACTATCATCAGAGTGAACAAGCAACCTACACAATGGGAGAATATTTTGGCAACCTGTTCATCTGACAGAGGGCTAATATCCAGAATCTACAAAGAACCTAAACAAATTTACAAGAAAAAAACAACCCCACCAAAAAGTGGGCAAAGGATATGAACAGACACTTCTCAAAAGAAGACATTTATGCAGCCAATGACCATATGAAAAAAAGCTCACAATCACTGGTCATTAGAAAATGCAGATCAAAACCACAATGAGATACCATTTCATGCCAGTTAGAATGGTGATCATTAAAAAGTCAGGGAAGTGTGTGTTCACCTATTAAATGATACTCCTTAGGTTTTGAAGGAGTGAATGCAGTTCTCACAGGTACACAAAATTACTGAAATGGGAAGCTTTCCTTGAGTAGTTGTGGTCTAGAAAATGTCTTGTCTACACAATTTCAGAGTATATGGTAATTCGACTCAAACAGGTTGTTTGAAATTATGTAGACAAGATTGTTTTATTATTTAAATATTCAATTTTAATGCATTATTTTGATGGTATTTGAGAATAACTTAAAGCCAGAAGCCTCCACCCTTAGCCAAAACCAGTGAAGACAGAATAGCACGGTGGTTCTGATGGTGGACTTGGGAGCCAGATAGCCTGGCTTCAGATCTTTCCTCTTCCACCCAGCTATGTGTAACTTTGGTGAAGTTAACTTATTTTCTCACTTTTTCATCTGTAAAATGGAGATAGTAATAGGCTCTCCCTCAGGTGGTTTTTTATGAAGAGTAAGTGAGTTAATGAGTAAAGTGCCTGGCAATTTAAAAATATTTTCTAGAATCTGATTTATGTAGTATTTCATCTAAGAGCTTTCTTATGAAACAAATGTGTGTAAAACACACATGGGAAATATGCTAATTTTAATCCATATAGACTTTAAAATGTTCATTTACTCTTAAAAATGAAAAGCAAGTGTTTGTGTGGAATTTTAGTTAACTATAAATTAAGTGAATTTTACTTTTTGGTTATATTTCTAGTTGGAATAGTAGGTATAATATTGATGCATTTTAGCACACAAAATAGTATAACAAACATTGAATATAGAAAAATCCATCTGTTAATTAGCCAGGCCTGAATAAATTCATGCAGCACTGAGTAGAGTTAGCATTAGGTTGTTTTCCTGATATTTGTACTTTGTAATAAAGTCTTGCTCATTATCTGTATTTTTTTTTGGAAAAAAATTGTTAACTTAAGGAATAAGAGAACGAGAGTTTTCAATGGCAATAAGTAATGAGGAAATTAGTTTTGCAATCTTTATGGAAGTGAAGCTATTCTTCTCTTTATTTTAAAATTCTATTGCATTAGCAGAAAAAAACTGTATTTAAGGGATAGCTGGTAAATTATTCTAAAAGCCTTGAACTATTGAGATTAAAATAACTTCAAAGGTTCCAGAAGGGTTATTTATTTTGGGAAAGTAACCTATGGCAACCATTATAAAATCATACATCTATTAATACGTTCATTGTTTAAACTGAAATAAAACATAGTATGTCTTAACTATTAGTTAATAAAGGAACAAATAAAAGGGTTAAATCAATTAAACATTGTAGATATTTTTTATCACTGACAAATCATTGTAAAGAACTAGAGGCTGATCCTACATTTATGTATATTTCCATAACATTTATTTTGGTCTCAGGGCAGGAGCTTCTCCTATTCTTATTCTATCTTGACCTTGTTTGCTAGATTCTTGTTACCAATCTCTACATTTCTCTGAGACTTGTCAATCATATTCTTGTACCTTAATTTTTTTCTAACTATTCTTTTTCTCAAACTTTAAGACAAAACCTGCTCAAGAAATGTTGTCAATTTTCAGAGATATGTTCTCAATTTTGTCAATATCTGAAGCTACCAAGGCACTTCTTTCTTGTCAATCATCTTAATGGACAATGTGCACCCTTTGCCTCTACTTTTCAGCTCCTTCTTTGCTCTTTACCACAGTGTGATTGACTGCCACTCATCACTGTCCTGTCACTGCTCTCACAAGTCACCAGAGATCAGCCTATGTCAATTTAGTTGACCTCTTATAATCTGAAACTTGCCAATCGTCCTCTGCTGCATTGGACAAACTTTTTCATATGGTTTTTCTAATGAGACTCTAGTATCCTATGCCTACCTTACCTTTCTCAACAATTTTAGTATCTGTTATTGCCCCTACTGACCCTAAAATGTTATCATCCCTTAGGAATTTACCTGCCTGTCTTAGAGGAAACATAAGCTTTATTTAACCAAACTAAACTCACTTCCTTTTCTTGCCTTATTTGTTTCTCTTCATTTTTCTGTATCCTGCTATGACTTCATCACCTGCACCGTTGTTTAAGCCAGGCATCTTTAATTCATCTTTGTATACTTACTTCTAGTTGGTCTTGAAGTTTCGGCATTACTTCTCTTCACTCTTTGCATCTTCATCCTCAATAGCAGCCTTCCACAGTATGCTATCTATGTAGGCAATAGTTACAATTCAGAAGTCTTTCTATGATCCTAAGGAATCTCCAAATCTTTGGCTGGTTCTCTGATTCATTTACTTTTATTTGATTCCTGAATTTGCCTTCTAAAGGACCTTCAGGATCAATATTCAAGTTTTCTCTTGCTTCTCTAGGCATCCACATCTACAGGAAGTAAACATCAGCATCCCTTCACCCTTTGCTGGGGACCTCGAAGCCTACCCTCTGCCAGAATCAGACTGAAGATCTCTGCCTGCAAAGCCAGTGAGAAGGTGGACTATTGTTTAAGCCCACACCTGATTCCCCCAAAGATATTGTTTCTCTGGAAGCAAAGTTCACTCATTTTCATTGTACAAAAAATTTGAACTAGTGAAAAATTTTCTCTATCTTTGCAAATGATTATATATATCTAAATCTGTAAACTTGCTAAAGGCATGTCATTTGACTCTTTAAAATAAAAATGCTCAAGTCACTTGTTTATGCACAGAACATCCTTTGCTTGAAAATAATTAAGTCAATATATTAATTTTTTTGTACAGTGACAGTGGGGTGATCTGTACTGTGTTTTGTTGAAAAAGGAAAAAAATGATATTTTCTACCTGAAAATCTTATTTTTATTAGCTCTCCACTTCTTTTTTTATCATTGCAAGTTAGTTGTTAGCTTGTGCTATCCTCTGACCATTTTAATGCACGTAAATAATTACTCAACAGAGATCATACAGAGAAAAATTGCAAAGGCTCTTTTGAAACCATATATTATAAATTACAGCAGTTGCTGCTAAACAAGCATAAAACTTTTCTTTAGGATAATGCAAAGCATGTTCACATGTTACCTCCAGGTCTGACTCCTATCTAATTGTCATCTTTATGAAAATATCTCAGTTACTAATACAAATATTAGGAAGCAATAGAGCAATTTTTATTATTACGAGGGGACAGAGACTACCTTAACTTTTATCTTTACCTTGTAAAAACTATTTTAAAAGACTTATTCTCAACATTGAGAATTTAGAACTTAAACAATTTCATTTATAGTTGTCTATGTTTCAAGGACTGAATTGGAGGTCATTATGTTAAGTGAAATAAGCCAGAGACAGAAAGACAAATTTTATATGTTCTCTTATTTGTGGGTTCTAGGGACCAGTTTTAAAATGCATTAAACACATTTTTTTGCATTAAAATGCTTACTAACCATGTCATAAATTTAATTACTACACAGGGCCCATTTGATTTTTAGTTACTCTCTGGAAATTTATAATTACATATTTATAATTTGTAATTAAAGATAGACTATAAAGTTTTAAAATACATTCATTCAGCTAGTAAACCTTTTAACTTAGAAAGATTGATTCACAGAAGAAAGAGGTTTCTCCAGGCCCCTATTTCCCCCAGGTGATCCTCAAGTGTGCAGCAACAGTTAAAGTATTGAATACATTGCCTCTTATCCATTTATTTATTTATGCCAGTATTGGACAATTGAGTTGTTCAAGAGAATCCAATTCTCTTATATTAAGCCAGTGAATGTCTGTCATAATATAAACATGTAATTTGTTTCACTTATTGGGTTCATATTTTTTAATTTAAAAAAATTATTTAAAATCAGTATATATATATATACCTATACACAAAACATGTATTAAATTCCAGGGGCTACGCTAAACACTGGAGACACAATATTGCAATGGACAGACAAATTTCCTGCCCTCACAGAGTCTAATAGTAATAGTATAAGGTTAATCATAGGGAGTGTCCTTTCAGCTCTTTGAAGGCTGTAATAGCTAAGCAAATGGAAGTATCAGAGACAGATGAAATGGAAGAAAATATGCAAAGGTCCAGAGAAAAGAAAGTATGGTGAATTAATAATAGTTCATCATAGCTGAATATGTGAGTTGGGGACCAGAGAAGCAAAGAGAGGTAGGTCTTGATGGATTTCAGACTATATTTTTATGAAAATAAGGACCAACTTAAAGGAGAATATCACTAAGACGAGGACATAATCATATTTACATTTTAGAAACAAACTTATTTCAGTGGAAAATTTAGTTGAGTGCAAAAAAGGAAGGAGAATAACCAATTATGATTGATTGTGGTACAGCCGAAAAATGATGGAACCAGAGCAGTGGTAATGAGATGCAAGGAAAGTGGAAGATACTTGGGAGGACAATCAATAGGACAGTCTGAGGATATATGGGGCTATGGGAATGGAAGGCAGATTGTGTACTGCACAGCTGGAGAGACCGTCCTTGCATAGCCACAAGCAAGCCACGAAGTGGGCCCTCAAAGATGACACTCTGGTTTCTGGTTTGAATTACTGGGTAGATTGTCATCCTGCTCACTGAGTTAGGGAGAACAGGAACAGATATGGTATAAAGTGGGAAGAAGATAATATGTCCAGTTTTGAACATACTCATTTCAAGCTATCTATGAGATATCAAAGGTAGTGGGATGGATATACGAGTCTGGAGCTCATATTTTTCTTGGCATTAGCTTTGGGTTTGGCAATTTCCACATGTAGATAATAATGAAAGATATAAGAATATATGGGCATTTTCTGGGATACTTTATAGAGTGAGAAAAGTGGAGGGCCAGGACACCCAATTTAAGAGATGGAAAGGAATACTAAGAAAAGATCCTGCTACTGAGGTGGGGGAAGCTCCATGCAGGGTGACGTCATGCAATAAAGGGGAAAAGAGTTTTTTGGTTTTGTTTTGTTTTTTTAAAGGAAGGAGTAGATAATTGTGTCAACTACTGCAAAGAGGTCAACTACAGTAAAAATTAAAACTTAATCATGGCATTTTGCAATGAGATAATTATTAATGAGTTTGATAATGGCTCAATTTCTTGTGAAAACCGCTGAGGTTGGGAGCCGGAATGTGATGGGTTGAGGAAAGAATCAGAGGTGAAAAATAGACACATGGAGTGTAGAATATGCTTTGGAGCATTTGGCGTATAAAGTAGAAGGGAGAGAGAATGACAATAAGTTAGAGGAACATGAATTCAGAAAGGATTTTGTTTTAAGAAGGGTGGGACTTGAACGTGTTCACATGTTGATGGGAAAGATTATGCTGAGATGGAAGGATCAAAGGTGATTCATTTTCAAAGAGAAAAAAAAAGGGTTTTGGAGAACTGGTGGAAAGATCCTTTTGAGGTTAGAGATCATAAAATTATAATGGCACTAAGCCAGTGAATCTTACACCTTCGTGACAGCCTGAATGTAAACTTCAAAAGCAACTATCATAAACATAACTTGAAATCAAGTCTTACAATATTGTTTTAAAATTATCTAATTATGTCTCCATTTCTACAAGAGAGGATTGTGAGTCTTAAGTACTTCAGTACTCTCACAGCCAAGGCAGCATCCCAAGCTCATAGTAAGCACCTATAAAAATTTTATTGAAACAATTAAAAGTTGTTATTTTCATTCTCTTGCTTTCCAGACTTATTAAGTACTTTTTTTCTTGGTTAAATATTCAAAATTTCTCCAACTTCTCCAGATACAATTTTGTTCTGAGTCTCTTCCTGTCCCTACTAATACTCTGCTGCAAAAGCTTGGTTTTGTTTATGCCTTTAGCATGCAGTGTCCACACATGAAGCCATACTTCAGCTATAGCTGAGAAGAAAGAGTCTAAGGTGAAAGTTACAGAAACCTCTTTTTGTAAATGAAGAACAAAATAGCAGTCTTCAGAGATCATGATTATAGTTCAAGTATGTTACTCTCAGGCACAAAGACAGTTACCAATTTCTTCCATTGAAATGATATGATGGTGAGCCCTTGCCCATGGAGAGATGAACAACCATCTTAATAAATGCTTAGTCTACACGTATGTCTTTTTCTAAAGTTTGGGAAGCATTTCTACTTCTTCTCCAGCCCCTGTTTGTTGATATTTGCTTATAGAAAGAAAATAATTCTAATATTAGAATAACAAAAACAGAAAAAGACAGCCCTACCAACATCTTGATGTTAGCTTGCTGAGATCCATGCCAGACTGCTGACATTAAGAACTGCAAGATAATAAAGTTGTATTGTTTTAGCCTCCTGGTTTGTAGTAATTTATTATAGCAGCACTAGGAAATGAATAAAGGGAACCAGAGGTTGAAGTTCTAAACTGGGACAGAATTAAGGATAAAGTACCAAAACTCCTTAATAGAGATGATCATTCCACACTGCCCAGCATATTAAATGGGTAAACTAAAACAGCTACTTCAACATTAACCTTTGCAGATCCACTTTTCCCCTATTGAATTATTGACTTGACATTACAGCTCATAGTAAATGATCAGCACATAAATTGTCAGCAGGTTCATGTATAGTTAGAAGTGAAAACACAAGCTCAGGAAAAATGGCAGCTGACCTACGTACAAACTACAGGTCACTACAGAGCAATATAGTTAAATTTAGTTGCCCCACAAAATGTTGCAACTTGTGTGACAATTTGTTAAGGACATTTTCTTCGCTGATAACATAAGGATGGTAATATTTACTTAGCAGTTACACTGTACCACAAACTGCAGTGAGGAATTTTTCATGTTTTATTTAGTTTTACAATGTTAATACATGAGATATTATTTCCATTTTACAGATTAAATTTAAGTAAACTGATCCCTGTCAGTGGTTGGAATATCTGGCCCTGCGGTCCATGTTCCTTAATGAAAGCTGTAGAAAGCTAGTTTGTCAGCATTGAGTTTCTTCTCCTAATCTTTAAAATAATCGGGTCGACTCTACTACTGCTTTTGCATATCTGTACTTCTGCATAAAAATCACTGAAACTTGATTTTTGCTCTGCTTTCCTTTGCAGAACATGACCTATTCTAGGAGAAGGTGTCCTTTTTGAAGTTTTTGCTGTGGACATTGAATTAAAAGGGAAGACACACAACAAAATGGTACTCTGTGTCCTAGATTCTATCAAAAGAGACTACCTTCAGGAGTTTAAAATTTGGCAGCAAACTCTGCTTTAGGCCTTGCTATGGCATGTGAGAATTTATCTATATGGCATATATTTTTTAATTAACATATAAAATAATTTGTTAGACTTCATTTGCACTCAAGTCCGCAGGTACATAGATAGGTCATAGTTTTATACATTTGTTATGGTGGGGGAGACATCAAATATTAGACCATTGGCAAACCACTCAACTTAATTTTTGACTGACCAATTTAAAGCTAGGTGAAAAGAATAGGCTTCCTGGTGAGTCAAACTGTGCTGAATGTTTTAGTCTTTACTGAAGATGTAAAGGTGATGAAATTGAAGGGACTAAAGACTTGAACTCTTGATGTGTCCTTGCTGTTGCTTTATAGTGAAGGCACACATCTATCTGACATAGCTAGAAAATATACATGTCATGACCTAGTTGAAAAATTAAAATTACTGTTTTGTTTTAAGTGCTTGTCAAAATAATTAAATTGGAGAAAATCGGTACTTGGGCATTTCTCTAATATTACTCTATAATTTTGTCAAAACCTGGTACCTAAAGCTCCTCTCTGAAACTAAGAGGAATAGTTGAGTTGTCCTCCCCGAGAGCAGTCTACTTGTCACTCTAATTTCTGAATACATCTTCCTCACTGCCTACCACAGCTCTAACTTCATGAGTATATCCTACACCTTTATTTTGTTTGAAAATGTCTCTTCCCAATGCTTATTTGTGATAGAGAGCTATCCATATGAATTTTGGTCAATTAAGTTTGATTACTAATTAAACCAGGGGAGAAAATAACACAAAAAGGAAGAGACATCAATTATTGGTAAAGCTGATAAAGCCATTACGAAAAATGTGAAGAAAAGTTATTAGAATTAGGAGGAAATTTGAGAACATAAACAATCATTCCCACTGTGCCCTCTCCAGCCCCAGTTTTGTTTCTAACACAGACACAAAGGACCATGTTATGATTAGTAAAAAGGGTATTCTTACTAGATATTAATCTCAAAGATTAGAAACATTGACAAAACCCCAACTTTCTGAGATGTGTATGAAAATTTTGAGGTGGATGGAATTCTAAAATAACTCCTAGGATAGTCTCCACCTGCAGTATGTGCATCTTCTTCCAGTTACACAATGAAATGAACCTAGGTGCTCACGTGAAGTGATTTTTCAGATGTAATTAAGTCTCAAAATATTAAGATGTTCTTAAGACAGGGAGATTTTAATTAGTAGTTGTAATAACGCCAGCCCTTAAAAGGGAGTGGGTTCTTTCTGGAAAGAAATTGGACTCATGAGAATGATTTCATGCAAGGGAGATTCTCTGTGGTTGGCTCTGAGACTGGAGGGGCCTACATGGCAGGGAATGAATGACCCAGGACCCTAGAGCAACTGCTAGACTACAGCCAGCAAGAAGATGGGGAGCTCAGTCCTGCAACCACTAGGAACTGGATTTTGCCAACATTCTGAGTGAGCTAGGAAGAGGATTATTCTCTAGAGCCTCCAGATAAAATCACAGTCTGGCTGATGCCTTGAGTGTGAACTTCTAAGTGGCGAGTCCAGCTAAACTGCTCTTGGACTTCTGACTCACATAAATGGGAATAATAAATGGGTATTGCTTTAAGCCACCAAGTTTGTTGTGATTTGTTACATAGCAACAGAAACTGAATACAGATTTTTAAGAAACAGAAAAATCCCAACCTGTATTGCTTATTGTGATCATTTTCTAAAGTTGACTATATACTATAGAACTTAGAGCAGGCTATTTTATATGCAAAACTTAGTTCTTAGTTTTAATTCATGTGATCATTGCTAACTGCTTAGGAATTTGGTAAATGAATTATTCATAGCACTTAGTATATTTGTTTTTTAGTCCCAAGGATCCTAATCACTTTAGTTCGTTTGTATATGGCAGTGAGTCCACCTCCTTGGTTTTTTTCTTTTTTCTTTTTCTTTTTTTTTTTGGCTTGTCTCTTAAAAACATTTTTCCTGAAGAACAGTAATTAGACTTGAATAGGAATGCATGTGGTAGACAAAGACAGTATAGTTCTCTGAAGTAAACAAAGTAGAAATGAAGCTTTAGGTGGTTATTTACATCATAAGTTGTTACTTGCCACATGAGGCTATTTGTACTATATGCCTTGTACGTTTACTATTGTGCTTCTGGCAGGATAGCTTACATATGCAAGCTCTCCTCATTATATTACAATTGAATATTTCTAATCCGAAAAAGAGTATTAATAGCAGATTCTAAAAACCTGTAGGGGAACCTTGAAAAGACATCTCTTTATGTCTCAGGAAAAGAGTTACAGTCTATGTCAAGAGTCTCCCATTTGTTCACTTTGGAAAATTGCAAAAAAATTACAATGGAGGGGCTCGGAGCCTGGGTGCTTTGGGCTCCTGTGCATTCTTCTCTTCCACAGGGTTTCTTTCTTCACCAGTTCTGTCATGTGACTGTGCCTAGAAGTGTTTCCTGGTAAGGGGATGCCTCTAAGGAAGGAGTCCTGGAGAGAATGCAGGCTGGATCAGTTTAGTGGTGAAACACCCCATATCCTAAAGAAGAGGGGTCTAAACAAAGTCATACATTGTCTAACTTAGCTAAATAAAATTGAAGTACAATGTTTGGCGCATAGTAGGTGTTCAGTAAGAGTTCAATGATTGCTCAAAAACACCTCTTCCCAGGTTAGGTGATTTTTTAGCAGGACTCATAGGACTAAACATATAGTTTTACTCATGGCTACAATTTATTTCAGTGAAACTATGCAGAGCAAAAACTGCAAAGGGAAAAGGATATGGGGTGTAATCTGAAGAATACCCAACCCAAGTCTTCAGAATCCTTTCCAGGTGGAATCACACAGGACATGCTAATTACCCCAGAAATTAATTGTAATGTGTAAAATGCCATCTTCCAGGGAAGCTCATTAGAAACTCAGTTCCCAGGGTTTTTTTGGGAGGTTTGTCATATAAGCAACCTTTGCCTAGCATTCTTGACTTCCATAAAGAAAGTAGATGGTTAGCATAAATCATATTGTTTGCTCAATCAATTTATGCACAGTGAGATACTTTTGTCAGTTAGGGTTGTGAGAATCTTCCCCAAATCTAAGTTCCCAGATGCCAGTTGAGGGTCAACCTTGCAAGCAGGTGTCTCTCCTCAGTCCTGCTCTATTAACTCTCTTTATTTCACAGTGGCAAAGTAGAAGATAGAGTCAAAGACCTATCCAGGGTCCACTTGGTCAAGTAGTTTTGGCTTTTACCTGGAGTAATATAGAAGGCCACTGGAGGGTTTTGAGTAAAGAAATGACCAAACTTTGTTAAAAAGATTACTCTGGCTGTTGTGCTGGGGTTATATTGTAAGGGGCAATGGTAGAAGATGAGACCAGTTCAGAAGCTAAAGTACTGAAATGATGATGACACGGATCAAAGTGAGAATTTGGATATGGTGAGACGTAGTCCAATTCTAGATATAGTTTGAAGATAAGGCTAAAATTTGCTGATGGATTGAATATGAGATACAATATAAAAAGAGGAGTTAGGATTTATGCCATGATTTTTGGTGTATACAACTGGAAGAATAAAATTGTCATTTACATAATGGGGATGAGCACCTGTGCAGCATATCTTGGATGGATACTTGGGAGTTTAGTTTTGAATAGTGTAAGATGCTTTTTAGATATGTACAGGTACCAAGTAGGCAGCTGGAATAAAAGCATGGGATTCAGGGAAAATTTATAGCAGGAGGTATACGTTTGGGAGTTATGAGCCTATAGAAAATATTTAAAGTCATGAAATTGGATGAGATCACCAAGTGAGCAAGTGTAGATGCAAGAAAGAACTGATGTGGTTTAGATCTGTGTTCCTGCCCAAATCTCATGTTAAATTGTAATTCTTAATGTTGGAGGTGGGGTCTGGTGGGGGGTGATAGATCACAGGGGTGGATTTCTCAGGAATGTTTAACATCATCCCCGCTTGGTATTGTCCTCACAATACTGAATGAGTTCTCATGAGATCTGATTATGTAAACGTACGTAACACCTCCCCTCTGGCTCTCTTGTTCTTCCTCTGGCCGTGTGATGTGTCTGCTCCCCTCTTTGCCTTCTGCTATAATTGTAAATTTTCTGAGGCCTCCCCAGAAGCCAGGTAGATGCCACCACCATGCTTCCTGTACAGCCTGCAGAACTGTAAGCCAATAAAGCTTCTTTCTTGATTAATTACCCAGTCCTAGGTATTTCTTTGTGGCAGTATGAGAAGGGACTAATGCAAGTACCAAGAATCCAATCTTGGACATCTTTGTTTAGAAGCCAGAGAGACTGGCAGTGGAGATTGAGAAGGAAATGCCTGTGAGGGAGGAGGTCAACCAAGAGATGGTGGTTTTGGAAGATAAGTGAAATAAATGTTTTTAGGAGGAAGAAATGCTCAACTCTATCAAATGCTAAGTCAAGTGAACAAAAATAGAATAACCATTAGATTTTTTCAAACTAGACGTAACCTGAGAGGAGATGATCTTGAGAGGGGGCAGCTTTGCTGGGTGTCTGTCAATTTTATGTCGTTACTAGGAACAGAGGCTCACTCTAGCTGATTAAGTAAAAGCACCAAGTACAAAAACAGCTCCAGGAACTAGATTCCACATGAGCCTCATAGAATGCTATCTTCCTTATGGCTTTTGGCTTTGGATTGCCACAACTCAATCGGTACAGAATCTACAACTGGACGTCATGGGATGCAATTTTTGGACTTGTGCTCTTATTGCTAACTTCCTCACTATCCTGGTTTTCAATTCTGGATTTCTAAAAAAAAAAAAAAAAAAAAAAAAACACTAATTTTTCACCCAATTGTTCATGCCACCCTAAATGGATCTTAAGATATAAGTCACTACCAGCCTATTGAGTGGCTTATTTTGGATTAGGTTTCCATCCCTGTGTGCTCATCTATAATTTATTGGGGGTGATGAGAATTGGAATCATATGGTAGAAAATATGGACATAGGCAAATAACGTGCTTTACATCTATTGAGAAAAGGAAAATCCAGGGGTATTTTTGAACTTCATCATTCTGCTAATATTTCACCTGCTTGTGGATGGTGCTGTTGGATGGAATAACTTTACTCTTAATTCTTGCCCTGCCACCACTATGACTCTGGAATTATAGGGTTACTATTTATTTGTTAATGAACGCTATTTGGCCCCGTCCATCTAATCCTAAATTGTCTCTGGTTGCACATTTTTGTGTCATATATATTTGCTCTCACCCTGCAAATATGTATATATATTTAGAGTGTTTCTTTATTCTTGCTTGTATTGTACCAAATTGGCCAAATTAATTTTTAGTCAAGTTTTTATTGTGTTTATCTTCTAAATTTAAGGACTATGTTAAAGGAAGAAAAAAATGCATACAACTTTATGAGAAAAAAAGCAGATGTCTATTTTTTAAAAATTCTATATGAACACAGAAATACACATGGACAATTGGTTGGGATAACTTTTAAATGAATGTGTAATTCAGTTAGTGATTGGAAGAGACTTACAGACTAACATTAGACATTTATATCTAATGTTAAATCACAATAAAAATTTTATGTTTTAGAAGCTGTTTAGAAACTATTTTTATTAGTTACATTTATTAATGTTAGCTTTGATTATCTAGACCACTTCTCGTACCTTCATTATTGGATTTTAACTTATTATATTGTAAGTCTTCTTCTAAATTGTAACCTTTAATTATCACTGGAACATTGATTTCTTGAAGCCTCTGGGCTACCAGTGACCTTTACATTTAAAAGAGAAATTTCTTTACCTTCTAAGAAGAAGGTGATAGAGAATAATATTAAACCACCAGAGAGAAACATCAATTTGATGTTGGTATATCACTGCTATTTTTTACAATTGGTTGCTACTTATTTAACCTAGTAACGTTCAAAGAAAGGGAAGGCCTTCAACACAGATATTGTCTAACACTATTTTTAAAAAAAAAAATCCTCAAGCTGGAAGATTCTTTATTTTTAAGAAAGAGATACAAATATTTTAAGCATGAACACTGGATGTTTTGGTAAGAATAGATCTTTGTATGTTGTCTAAACAGAGGAGTAAGAGGAATAATTATCTGGTAAATTGGAAAAGATATGCAGTCTATGTGAATTACCTAAATTATCAAATGAATGTGACTGTTTCCATTTAAAGATTGATCACACAATTTTGCATTTTTTCAATAGACTAAGTTCTGGACTTGAGGAAGATATCACCTATCCAAACAATTACAAAGGGTACAGACAAGGTACCTTTGTAGTATTATAGAACCCAGAAATTGTGGTGTGGAAAAGGATTTTGGAGAGCCTCTACTTATTCAACTTTCTTATTTCATCAGGTGAAGAAATGTGTCCCACCCAGACAAGTTCTATGGAGTCCCTATCTTATAAATTAAGTTGCAGAGGAAGATCCCAAACTTAATTGATCTTTTGATTCTCAATCCAGTGCTCTGTTTACTATAGAGAGAGGCTCTTGCTAAGATTTGAAAAAAAAGCTTCAGGTTGAATTTTTAAAAGCTGTATTTTCTACCATAGGAAGTAATCATTTGCTTCCCAGTAAACGCATGCAGATACAGAATGATTAAAAATGATAAAGAGAAAGGTAAACACAACTCTAAATTTAAAATGCTTGTGAGACAGTGAAAATTTAACATTAACATTAATTTGTTGATATTATGGAATTAATATAGATGTACTTTAAGTATAATAATGGAATTGTGGCATTAACGAGAATCCAAGAATATACTGAAATATTCACAGAGGAAATAAAAAATAAATATATACATTCTAAAGGTGCTCAAGAGAAAGTCTGGCAGGAGAGAAGCATACTGCTTGACTGAGGAGTTGGCAGTGAAGAGCTGTGTGACCGCAGGGTAGTCAGAGCCTCAAGGGAAGCCACTACCTTGAGGGGCTCACCAGACACCAGGTCTGGTTCTCAGTTTTCCTTGTTCAGAGAGTTATTTTTATTTATCAGGCTCTGGGGAATTGATTGGAACTATCCAAGCTTACCAGTTTATTAATTCATAGTGGGGAACTTCATTTCCTATGGTAGGAATAATTATATCTGCTACTCAGGACATTACCTTTGAAATATCAAAGTACCTGGGAAACTGAATGGGAAATCAAAGTTTCCTAACAAGCATGACACCAGAGCCAAAGGAGCTGAATAGATTGTGGGATGTTTCATTCATAAGTAGAACTGCCTGGAGACTTGCTTTTGCTCACTCTATATCTTTCTTTTCTAAAAAAGGACTTATTTTGTAAGGGCGCATTCTCCTTAAGAGGCCCATGAAAATGATTTTTCTCCAACTTCTTCTTGATCATCAAGAATGTTATGACTAGCCAAGCATGGTGGCTTATGCCTGTAACCCCAGCACTTTGGGAGCCCAATGGCAGGGGGATTGCTTGAGTTCAGGAGTTCAAAACCAGTCTGGGCAACATAGTGAGACCCCCATCTCTACAAAAAAATTTATTAATTAGCCAGACGTGATGCTGTGCCCGTCTTTCCAGTTATTTGCAAGGCTGGGGTGGAAAGATTGCTTGAGACCTGGAGGTTGAGGCCAAAGTAAGCCGTGATCACACCAGCCTGTGTAGCAGAGTGAGACCCTGTCTCAAGAATAAAGAAAGAAAAGAAAAGAGAATGTCACATGTTAGACAAGTTTCATGCAAAAATTTCAAGGTTACATTAGACTGGTCTTCCATAACGTAATCCTTAGTCATGTAAATTGGATTTTGTGGATCCCTTTGTGAAACTATCTTTCTTATCCTGGTCTCTCCAATGTCTGACATGCAGGAAATCAGATGTCAGCAAACAGGGGCCATGCTAAATCTAGGCAGAGACTGCTTTGTACTGCCTGCAAACTAAAAATGGCTTTTATATTTTGAAATGTTTGAAAATAATCCAAAAAAAGGATATTACATAACAAGTATAAATGATGTGAAATTCAAATTTCAGTGTCCATAAATAAAGTTTTATTGGAATGTGTTTAGCACAGTTATTTATGACAGAGTTGAGGAGTTGCAGCAGAGACTACTAAATATTTACTATCTGGTCCTTTACAGAAAAGGTTTGCTGACCTTGAAGTAGACAATTAATATTTCTTTAATACATTAAAACCTCTTTGTGAGTGGCTATTCTCAGTAGATGTTGGTTCACAATTTCTAATTATAGAGGATGGATGTTATATTCCCAATATCTGAAAGATGGTATTATGTACTTTACTCACTCATTCACTTAATCACTTAATAGTCATCAAATTCTTACTTCATACAATTATGGCTTATTGTCTCAACTAGATAAATTAAAATGGTCAAATTTAGGTCTAAACTTTAGAGGCAATGACATAAAGGAAAATCTTGCTTTTTGCAAATAATTTTGAATGAGACTTTGAAACGCAGCATAAGGCAGGATAGACCACAGGTTTGATGCATTTGTTTTAAGTCTTAGCTGATTGGCTGTTTACAGTTCCTAAATTCATGAATAAGTTTATATAGACCAGCTGTGCTAACAATGCCTACTCATTTATATTTAATTAGTAAGATTAGTGATAAGGTTAAGAGGAAATTGGAAGGAGAGGTATGTCTGAATCTCTGGCAAATCACAATTACATGAGTCAGCCAAGTCCATAATCCTCTGACAGAGCCCCATCAACAATGAAAATCAGTTGAGGTAATACCTGTTTAGCGCTCCTGAAAGTAACTGGAGTAGTTTCTCAATGCATTTGGTTTCTGCATTGAAAAGAAACTTTTAATTATTATACCTGTTCTCTGTCCTTTTACCTAGAAGATCAAATGTACTTGAATACATTTTCTTTAGGGAAGTATTCTAATCTTGCATTTATTTTCAATTATCAGAACTCCCAGTGATATGGTTTGGATTTGATCGTTGGAGGAAGGGCCTGGTGAGAGGTGATTGGATCAAGGGGGCAATTTCCCCCTTTCTGTTCTCGTTATATGAGTGAGTTCTCACAAGATCTAGTTGTTTAAAAGTGTGTAGCACTTCCCCCTTCTCTCTCTTCCTCCTTCTCCAGCAATGTAAGACATGGCTGCTTCCCCTTTGCCTTCCGCCATGACTGTAACTTTCTTAATTCCTCCCTAGCCATGTTTCCTGTACAGCTTGTGAGTTAATTAAACCTCTTTTCTTTACAAATTACCCAGTCTCAGGTACTTCTTTATAGCAATGTGAGAACAGGCTAATACACCCAGTTACCAAATCTGTACTTCCTAGATTTGTAGTCTTTAAAAACACATGTTTTAACCAGACAAAGTGACTCATACCCATAATTCCAGCAACTCAGGAGGCTGAGGCAGGAGGATAGCTTGATCCCAAGAATTTGAGACTACCTTGGAAAACATAGCAAGACAATTTCTCTAAAAATTTATTAAAAACTTAGCCAGACCTGGTGGTGCACACTTTTAGTCCCAGCTACTCAGGAGGCAGAGGTGGGAACATTGCTTGGGCCCAGGAGGTTGAAGCTGCAGTGAGCTATGATGGTGCCATTATACTTCAGCCTGGGCAACAAAGCAAGATCTCAGGTCAAATAAATAAATACATAAATACAAATACTTGTTTTTCACACTGATGATTGAAAGTCTGACTTCATGTCTGGGACCCACACTTTAACCCCATCCAGTCCTTAGAGCAGCTCCAGCTGGACTATTTTTTTTCTTTCTCAAACCAGGTCATAGTTTTTTGTTTTCGTTTTTTTTGCTCAAGACTTTGCGATGGTTTCCCATTACATTTGTAATAAAATATAAACGTCCAACCTTGGCCTGCAAGTGGCAGCATGACCTGGCCCTGCCTGTGTACCAGTCTCATGCTCTCTCTTCAATCCCATGTCAGTTGCTCTGGTCTTTTGAACATGGCAAGCCCTTTCCAGACACAGGGCTATGGTGCTCACTGCTCCCTCTGCTTGAAGTACTTTTTCATTATTCTTCTCATTGCTTCTGCTTATAATTTAGGATGGAACTTAAATGCCATCTCTTCATGGAATGATTGCCTTTTCTTCACCCCTACCTAAGGTAAGATGGCAGGGTTTCCTTTCTTCAATTGTCAAAGAAAAAATGCCCTGGACAAATATACTAAACAAGGAAGACTTAATTAAACTATTGCAATAGAGGAGACAGAGTGAACTCAACACCACTGAAACAAAAATCCAGAGAGTGTTTAAGCACCGAGGTGAGCTAGTGGAAAAGTCCTATAGAATATTGAGGGGGAGGTTTTCAATGTGATTAGATCATCTGTGTTTACTAATTGGTTAAGTTAGACTCCTACTTTCCCATAAAGACTGGGAGATAGGGGCCCTACCATCCTTGATGATTACATTTCAAAGCTTTGCCCCAGGTCCTTCAGAAAGACATTCCGGGGTGGTAAACTGTCAAAGGGCTGGGGGAAGATTGCGTCTCAAAGGAGTAGAGAAAGCAATTACAATGGCAAGTTTTCTCAAGTAAATGCTCTAAGGAAAGGGAGGGAGGGGACCTATAATCAGGCAGAAACCCATGTAAAGTTCAGGCAAACCGAGGAAAAATTTAAGGTGATATTGGCTACCATTATGCTCCATCACAGCATTCTAGTTACTTCCTTCATAACATTTATAAAAGTAGTTATTACTTAATTTGTTAAACTATGCATTCTGTCTGCTCCACTAGAATATAAGCGGCATGAGAGAAGGAACTGTGACTGCCTTATTCTTTGTTATACCTTCAGTCCTTATGACAGTGCCTAGAACACAGCATCTAACTGAAGGAATGTTAACTGAACGAATATATGATTGGGTGTGAACACAGAGGTAAGTGGGTCTTGGAGAGATAGTCCAAGCATACTGATGATATTAACAACTGGGTCAGTGACTGTATTTTTTACTCTGTAAATGCCTATGGACACACATGGTATAAAAATACTGAATTTGTGAATTAGCGACTGCTAATTGTAAGTGCTTTAAATGAAAACCAATGTATGAGTATTAAATCATATTCAATGGGAAGGGTAACATGATGGTATATTTAATTAGTTCATATTATTCTTTTGTGTGTGTTATATATTCGTCCATGGCAGAATTGCTGCTAAAGTGAGACCTTGTACATTTGTTTTTGTATTCATGGTAAACATGTGCCCATTCCAAGACTCAGAGAATATTAACATAATCAAATACAGTTAAGAAAGTTTCACTCTACAGAGACATAATATCAGAATAAGACCCGTAAAAAACTTGGGCACCCTACAGATTCATGAAATTACCAAGGCATGGGTGTGACTTTCATAATTAAACTAACTAAATTACAACATCCAAGTTGTAATATATTCATCTTATGCAAATGCATCAGTAAAGAGCAAAATGCTACAGTACTGGAAAATCATGTTTTTCATGAAAAACAAGGATGACTCATTAGGCATGCATCCCACAAGGTCTGTTCTGTATTCAGTGAGCCAAGAAAATATAGATCACATCTCATTTCTGAAAAATTTATTTTATTAGAAACACTGGCTCCAGATGACTGACTCTTGAAAGCTGAGATAATCAATCAGAACATGATGACATCTTTTGCTTAAGGTTAATTGTACTCTCAATTGTCCTTAAAAGATCATGATTTTATGATAATGAGGGAAAGCTAATGTTCAAAAATTCAGATCACTTACAGTGAAGTTTTTAACAAGAAGTATGATGCCAGTAAAGAATGAGATGTTCTTTTAAATTAAATAATTTACATGCATCATATTTTGTTTCCTTAAACACATAGTGTGTTTGATTGGAAAGTGGACCACAAGTTTTAAGATCTCAAAATCCTTAATGTTAAAAAATTGACAGTTTACAGAATTTTTTAGGTATATTCAATTATATTTTGACCTGTAAAGATTTTTTCCTTGATTATCTAAACACATGCAAATGCCTGGCTATTCTAGACTATTTGTTTATTTATTTATTTATCTTTAAACATACTTGCCAATGGTCTCACCATCTCCCTTAATTTCGAGAACCATCTGGAAATATATTTTTTGCTTGTGTTCTTATAAGAATCACAAACCCACTGTCAACAAGATAGATCAAAATATGAAGGATAGGAATCCTGGCACGAGGGAGTAAGGTTATTTGTTCTGCAGGGTCTCCTTAGGACATGATATGAAGGAGTTAAACCGAATTAATGGGATATCTGGGAAGTTAGGCAGCAGATACTATGTGGAAATCAAGGTAGGTAACTGGCATGGAAAAAGTCAAATGGAGGTTGGTTACAGAAGACCAGGGATGGAGGCAGGAAATTTTACCTTATTGGTCCAGATTATTGTCCTCATTCAGCAAATGTGCAGTAAGCACGCTGAAAGATACTGAATTCTTTTCATATATTCTATATTTGGGTAATTGCTATAAATTCAATTACATCTTACATTGGTGACCCCAAATGTTCCACCCAGGCTAAATTTCCTCCCTGCTCCAAATCAGCCTATGTAACTGTTTGCTTGACATCTGCGCTTGGATGGCTCACATGTTTGTCAAATTACTATAATGGAACTCTTGACTTCTTTCTACTCTACCCTCCCCAACCTGTACCCATCTGTTCCTTCTACTACCATAAAAATGTCTTCCCATCTCTGTGTTCTAAATAGTGTCTCAGCCTGAGACTCATCTTGGATTCCTTACTCTTTCTGTCAATGCTTATATTCAGGCCTTCAGGACACGCTGGGAAGCTAATGGCTAAAATATATCTTGGATTTGCCTTTTTCCCTCCATCTCTGTTATTTACCTCTTGGTTCAAGAATTTAACGTTTGTCTTTAGGATATTTAAAAAACCCTCCTAAATCTGCCTCCCATACAAACTTATTCCTCATACAAAAGTGCTCTTCTCAAAATCCAAACTGGATAATGTAACATTCATGCCTATAATACTGCAATGGTCTTCCATTGTTCTTGGAATAAAATCCAAATTTCTTACCATGACTTCCAAGACTGTCTACCTCCCCACCCTGTCCCATGCCCTGCTCTCTTCACTCCCTGTGTCCACATTCACTGGCATTTAATTACATAAGCACATCAAGTTTTATCTTGTTCAGAGCCTTTGCACATGCTCTTTCTTCTGCTTAGATGCCCCCCTGCCACCTACATGCACACACCATTTGCACAGATAGTTCTTTCTCTTTCTTCAAATCTCAGTTTAAATTATTCCCTGTCAGAGAGACTTGCCTTGATTATACTACCTAAAGAAGTTGCTCCTCTGCTCTGCTCCTTTGTTATTCCTCATTTCCTCATCTCTATCTCTCTCTCTCTCCTTTTTTTTTTTCTTTTGATAGGGTCTTCCTCTGTCACCTAGCCTGGAGTGCAACTCAGTCTCCTGAACACATGTGATCCTCCCGCCTCGCTTTCCTGAGTACCTAGACTACAAGTGCATGCTATCATATCCAGTTAGTGGGTTTTTTTTTTCCCCCCACCTTTTGTAGAGACAGAGTCTTGCTATGTTGCCCAAACTGGTCCCAATCTCTTGGCCTCCAGCAATCTGCCTGCCTCAGCCTCCTAAAAGATTGTGATTGCAGGCGTAAGTCACCAAGCCACCACTGCAGGCCTTTAAAAAAAAAATCATAAAAATGATTGCAATTCAAAATAATTCAATGTTTTTCTTTATTTTTCTCTTTTTCTTTTTGTTTATTCCTTGTAGAATGTAATCTTCAGAAGGCCAGAAATCTTGCTGACCTTGTTTGCCATTCTATCGTCCCAACCTAGCAGAGGGTCTGGCATACAATAGATGCTTCATAAGTATTTTATGAGTAAATGACTCTTGGGAATACAGAGCGGAGTAAGTTATGGCCCCTGTCCTCAAGCTTCCACTGCTGGATGAGAGAGGAACCCTAGAGGAGGGCCTATCCACAATTGCTATTGCTGAATAGGGGCCTACACAAAGTTCTATGGATGACAAAGGAACCTAAAGTGTGTAGAAGGAGGGAGTACATGGAAAAATATGGAGAAATTAGGAACGCTTCACCCATGAACTGATATTCTAATAGGAAAGAAAGTTATCTTTGACTGAGATTCCGTCTTTAAGAGGAATCAGGGATACCCTCCCCTTCCCGGTGCCCCACTCTTCCTTGGGTCCTGGGAATATATATGAGTAGGTGGTGAAATCTACAGGGATGGACTACAGGGATTAGTCCCTGTTGTTCTAAACTCTCTTCCATAATTCTTCTCTAATACTCCTTGCCTTTAGAAATTTCCTAATGAGGGTAGCTGTTATTCCTAATTTAATTAAATTATTCCCTTCTGAAAACTTCACATTTGGTTTTCCTTCCTGTCTCAGAAAGAACATTCTTTCAAATGTTTTTCAGGTCCAGTAATTGTGGACTCACACATTTTCTTCTACTTGGAAAATCAGGTATAAAACTCAGTCTAGTCACTTAAGATTTTTCCTTTCCTTCCTTCCTTCCTTCCTTCCTTCCTTCCTTCCTTCCTTCCTTC
>NC_045441.1:105980423-105991557 GCF_002776525.5 Piliocolobus tephrosceles
TTCCTTCCTTCCTTCCTTCCTTCCTTCCTTCCTTCCTTCCTTCCTTCCTTCCTTCCTTCCTTCCTTCCTCTCCCCTTCTCTCTCTCTCACCTTTTCTCTCACTCTCTCTTTCTCACTCTTTCTGCTAATATATTTTACAAACATTAACATTTGTTTTAAGAACTTTTATAGAGTCTTTCTCACCAGTCCAACTGCCTGTTCATTTCCCGAAAATGGTCTGAATATATATTAAAGATTTTTTTCCCACTTAAGCATATCAGTATCCTTTTTAAACATCTAAAGTTTTATTTGGCATTAAATTCAATTACCTGATTATATAATTAAAAGTTATCTGGTTGGGCGCGGTGGCTCACGCCCGCAATCCCGTAATCCCAGCACTTTGGGAGCCCGAAGTGTGCAGATCGCCTGAGGTCAGGAGTTCCAGACCAGCCTGGCCAACTTGGTGAAACCCCATCTCTACTAAAAATACAAAAATTAGCCAGGTGTGGTGGCACACACCTATAATCCCAGCTACTTGGGAGACTGAGGCAGGAGAATCGCTTGAACCCGGGAGGTGGGGGTTGCAGTGAGCTGAGATCATGCCACTGCACTCCAGCCTAGGTGACAGAGTAAGACTCTATCTCAAAAAAAAAAAAAAAAAAAGTTATCTGCGAGTCTTATTCATTCCTCTCAGTGTCTGCTGCTGTATTTCTCATTTTCTCCTTTTAGGCCAGGCCAGTTTAGTGAACCTTGAGTACCAGGATGAGAAGAGAATGTAAAGAGAAGCGGATGGTATTGTTAATGTTATCTTCTGGTTGCCAACATGAGATATTTTCTGTGGTTAATTACACTGGAGGGATCAAGCTAGTTTTAGAACTTCCAGGTGATGGATTTCAGCTAGTCACAAATCCAAGGGGCTTTTTTTAGACCAAAGAGTCATTAGATGTTTCCTAGTCTTTGATAAATCATTTGAAAATCCAGAAAATAACCAGATCAATCTTGAGTTCTTAAGTTCTCAAGACCTAAGATAGCATAATATTTGTGTAGTAGAATTTAGAGCTCATAATCTCAGGTATGCAAAAAATCTCATATTATTTACTTAAAAAGCTTAGCTCTAAATCTCTATTCAACTAAAGGGAAAAATCAAATGCAGCTGGTATGCCTCTACCCTCTTATGTTGTGCCAATGTTTCAGTGTTTTAAGAGATGCCAAGCCACTGAGTGAACCTCTTTTGTCATTGCTTATCCTGGAACCCACAGACCTTAGTCCCTTCTCAACCTAAGGACTTTCACTTTGTTCTACCATGAGGCTGTCCTTCCTCTGACCTTCTCTGCCGGGGCATCTGGCCTACTCTCTTCATTGGCCCTGATCCATTTTCAAAAAACAAGCCAAGCTATTGACTACAGGCTTTTGGTGCCTTCTCCTGTGCCAAATTCCAGAAAGCAAGAATTACAAAGTTTTCCTTTTGGCTTGAAATAAGTGGTAGAGGAGGAACTCAGAGACACAACAATAAACATCTTACCACATTAGTCTTGATAAGACTAGAATAGATCTGCTCATGGGACTATGACTTGACCTTTCTTGAAATTGTGGTGACATGAATGGTGCTTGCTTTGACGTTAATCCATTTATTCTTTCCGAAAACATTTGTTAAGTGTCTACTATGTGCTAGGGAAAATCTACACTTGAGACTTGGGATATGTAAGTGAAACGAACAGAGTAAGATGTTTCCCCTTATAATGTTAACATTCCAGTAGGGGAAGAGACAAGAGATAGCATGGTATGATGTGATCCAATATGATCAATGTGATGGGGAAAAGGAAGAGCAGAGTATGGTAGGGAGAATGGGGTGATTGGTCCTCCTTTTCACTATTTAAAGCATTGCTTCCCACTTTGCCCCTTAACTCTGAAACAACCTCTCTCCTTTGCAAGACGGACTCCAAGGAGCCTTGGACATGTTTTAGGCCCTCTAAAGCCTATGGGGAGAATTTGGGGCCTGTGTGAAAGGCCCCAAATTTACCTAGAAATTGCTAGGTAAAGGGAGATCTGAGCTGAATTATTTCTCAATGTTTATAAGAGAAGAAAAATTAAAGTAGAAACCTGAGTAACCAAAGAGAGATCTCACAAGAAAGATTAATTGTTACACCTTGTGCTTAGTCCTCATAGTTTAAGAAATGGAAGTCATGATCTTTTACACATTGAGTTCATATTTTTCTGCCCAATTGTTCTTTATTAGATTTCTTTTTTTTTTGGAGATAAGAGTCTCTCTCTATCACCCAGGCTGGAGTGCAGTGGCCCAATCTTGACTCACTGCAAGCTCTGCCTCCTGGGTTCATGCCATTCTCCTGCCTCAGCCTCCCGAGTAGCTGGGACTACAGGCGCCCGCCACCTCGCCCAGCTAATTTTTTGCATTTTTAGTAGAAACGGGGCTTACCATGTTAGCCATGATGGTTTCGATCTCCTGACCTCGTGATCCTGCCTCGACCTCCCAAAGTGCTGGGATTACAGGTGTGAGTCACCGCGCCCGGCCTATTACATTTCTTAGTAAGGGATTTGCTGTAGACCCTGGAGATCTTAGGTGACTTTGCCAACAATGGTCTCTGCAGAAAATGTGAGAAAAGAGGATAGTGATATTGAGAGAATGACAAAGAGGTCTGTGTTCTATCTTTTAGTGTAGGTTAAATGACCAAAATAATCGTTTGGGAAACAGAAAGCCAGATTGTTACCAAGTAGCCAAATTAGTGACACTCTGTGGGCTGGGGGATTAATCACAGTGACCAGGTGGCGAATTAAATATTCAGAATAGTTAGGAGGGCTGATTTACGTAGTGGGATTTCAGCTCCTTCTACCATTGATCCTTAAAATAGCATATCATATCTGGTACAAGTCTGCATCAGGCAATTAGGTATTAAGTCCAAGATTACAATTCTTCTCACCATATAAAGCATAATTTAGACATCTCTTTTCAAAAGAGGCAAAGGTTTTTATGAATCCACATTTAAATGTCATATTACTTCAGCACTTTCCTCATGTGATGGTATATTTATTAATGGCATTTTTACCTTTCTTGCTTCTATATTTAATTACATGCTTCTTAAATTAAAAGAGTTTGTTTTCCGTTTATTATATCTCCCTTACACTGCAGGTTTCATAGGATATAATTATTGATAATGCTTTTTTAATACCCATTTATCTTAATGTGTTGATGGATCAATACTTGACTGTGTAAGATAGGGTAATGATTTTTGCTGTAACAACCTAACTGCAAATTTAGCGTTTTAATGTGATAAAAGCTTCTTCCCAACAAGCCTAACAATTCTACATTGGTGTTCCTGGAGGTAGGAAGTTTCCTCCACGTAGTAAATCAGAGACCTAGGTTCCTTCCATTTTGTGGCTTTGATATCACTTAGGGACTCTTAGTTCAAGAGACAGAGATGATGGATAATTTTTTTTCTTTTAATCCCAGCATGGAAGGGACTTCCACTGGAGAGAACTAATTACATGGTTCTTGGATGTAAGGGCAGTCTGGAAAATGTAGTGCTTTGGTGAGCCAACAGCTTACAGTACTGAATTTTCCATATGCAAGAGAGTAAAAAGTTTTGTTGGAAACTAGCCATCTGTGTCACATTGACCAATAGTGTAACAGAAATATCCACTTCGTTGCTTCAATGTAATTTCTGCATAACAATCTATACATATTAAACTTCTTTTATTTAATGTCAACAATGCATTTATACATTTTTCTACCAGTCTTCTAATAACTTTATATTATTTCTTATTTACCTCTTATATCATTTCTTTAGAGGACAGATGAGTACTTTGCCCTGGTTCTGTTACAAGGTATAGCAAGGAATGGTAGGCAGATTGGTTGTTTCTGTTTTGGCAGAAATTAGAAATGAAGTGCTCACTGTTAATGAACTATATAAATGGGCACATCAGGCCCATTTTGTTCTCTTCCTCTGGGTAAAACAGGGCAAGTGCATAAAACCATAAACTGCTGGATTATTCTCTTCCCCAAGAACATTCTTGGTGTGTTTCTTTGTGCTGCCTATCAGTTATGTGAACACTTATTCTAAGAATGTGAATATGTGCCCATGGGAATATTATGTCTTTCTGCGGTCAACTGGAAAGTTATTGAATTATGTAAAGTATCACAAGTTCATTCTGATGAAATGTATATCGTCATTGATTTATTTTCCTGAGTTATGTTTTTATTAGATCAAAA
The DNA here is from genome assembly GCF_002776525.5 of Piliocolobus tephrosceles. Taxonomy (NCBI): domain Eukaryota; kingdom Metazoa; phylum Chordata; class Mammalia; order Primates; family Cercopithecidae; genus Piliocolobus; species Piliocolobus tephrosceles. Next base: position 105,984,628 of record NC_045441.1, read on the forward strand.
TCACACGAGAGTTTAAGAGAAAAATATAAGACAAAACATAAAACAAATGACATTTGCAGTATCATTATTTTCAGATGTGATGTAGATAAAGGAAAAGAATATTTCACAAACGACAATATCATATTTTTATCTGATCTTGGACTTCTCACATAATCTTGTTAACAAGGAATAATGCAACCTGTCTTTCCCAGTCTCAGAGAAGAGAACAAGACTGCCCATTTTTCTTCCTTTAAATATCAGTACAAGAGAACAGCCATACATCAGTGTGTTCTCTCAAAGTTGCTAGTCATTTGGTAAATTCCTAAAATATTTTATTCCCAATTTTTTGGATGCATACATATTATCAAATTACTTTGAAAGCTGCAAAGTGTAATGCAAAAAGTGAGCAGTCACTTTCATCCTCCGTCAAAAGGAAAAAAAAGATACAAACTCATCTTAAATTGATATTCATTGAGAGATTTGTATATCCTGAAAACCATTACTACTTCATAGTCCCCAAACATGGCTAGATATATGGCATTTGTGATTAAGATCAAATGTTATCTTTCTAGTGGGATTTTACATTTCACTGAATGAATATCACAGATGATAATATGGTACCTCCACTTTTTCTGAATTGGTCATCTAATCCTGGATGGTAAGCAAACAGAAACATGTACTCTGAGGGTTTGCATCTTTGTGTCCTGACATCAACACTTAAAGAGTCTTGGCTTTAAAGAGTCTTCCATTGCTACTACAGTGAGTTTGACAGACTTGGATCTAGTGGGGTGGCTACTGTCAGGGGAAGTTCGGCTGTGTAAAATTTCATAAAATAAAACCTGTTTTGGCAATAGCAAGAAATGGAATTGCTCAACAGTAAGCTTGCCTAAGCCTGAACAGACGGAAGAAAAGTAGAGCAGACTGCTCCACAGATGATGATAAGCAACAATCAGACCCAAAGATGAGTGGCTTGATCCAAGGAGGATTAAAGAAGCCATTTGCATTAGATGTTGGAACAGTTAAGCCACACTTGCAGTCGGTGAATGTCATTGGAAGCTGCTTTAAATAATGTGATGCAACATATATATTTTATGGATTTGCAAAAGCCAGATGGGATAAGGAATAAGAATTTTAGAGGGAAAAATCTGGCAAGAAACACTTTTATAGATGTCACTCTGAACTGATGCATTATGGAGAAGTGAACTAATGGGTTTAGGAAAGAAAACATTATCATAAATATTACACAGAAATCTTAGATTTCATCAGGACTTTAAAGTTTAGGTGCATCTTATTGCCTACACTAAAGCAGAACACACTTCCCATCCCTGCCATCTCATGCTTATTAAAAAAGCTAGTGTGTGTGTGTGTGTGTGTGTGTGTGACTATTTGTGTGTGTCTATCTCTATCTTTATAAACATTAAAGATATCTATATATCTTTATAGACTGTATATCTTTATCTACTTTATAGGGGTAGGTATAGATGATACAGATACAGATATATACCAGAATTGAACTTCTTGCATCCCACTCTTGATATTTTACTTAATTGCCATGAATTAACAAACTTATAAATAATCTCTCAGACTTACACGTTCATTTTAAAATAAACATTTTATTTTGAAATAATTTTATCTTTATAGAAGAGTTGCAAAGATACACAGAGTATTTCTCTATATACTTCACCCAGCTTCCTCTAATGTTAACTTTCCACATAACCTTGATACACTTACAAAAGCTAAGAAATGAACATTGCCACAATACTGTTAACCAAACTATAGTCTTCATTAAGATGTCACAGTTCTTCCACTGTGTTCTTTTCCTAGATAGCTGGGACACCACACTGCACTTAGTCATTATGCCTCCTTAGTCTCTTCAGATCCGAGACAATTTCCTGCTCTTCCCTTTCATGAACTTGGTACTTTTGAAGAGTCCTGGTCAAGTATTTTGTAGAATGTCTCTCAGTTTGGTTTTTACCTTATATTTTCTCATGAACGTTCTGAAGTTATAGTTTGAAGAAGAAAGCCACACAGGTGTTGTGCCCTTTTCTTCATACCATATCAGGGAACATATGCTGTCAGATGGCTTATTACTTGGTTAAGGAACTGTCTGCCAGGCTTCTCCACCATAAACTTACTATTACCTACCTTTTTGCAAATCTGTGTATCTTTTATTCAGGAGTTACACATAGGAAAAGTAATTATTATCGAGCTACCTTAAATTATTAGTCACATCAGGTGAACAGGAAGAGATCAGTTTTAATGGCATTGACAAAAGCATATAATGTGGAGAAAATAATTCTTTGTCTCCTGAACATACAAATAGAATATTCAGAAAATCCCTAGATTTACATTTTAAAATGCTACATAGGAATCATCTTTTTGACACATCTTTTGTCCTACCAATGCCTATGCATATAAAGCAATATTAGGAAATAGAAAAGGGCTCTTTCTTTATGACTCTCTTAGCTTTCGTACTTTGGCTTTTTTTCTTTTAAAGAACATGGTCATTTAATCAGTTCATTTTGGCACAGGTAAACAGCTGTTCGAACATCTGATAACACTTGTCTTTTAATCTATCACTGGTATGTGTAGACATAGGCTCTATTATAGTATCTTGGGACACTAAAGAGAAAAGCAAGGATATTGTAAATTGATATTGTAAATATGCAGAGACCACACTGCACTGAACAGGTTGCCAAGATGAAAACAGAAGAAAATGAAATAAAATTGTAAACATTTTTATGATTCTAACATTTCATTATTTTAAAACATTTTCAATGCACATTGACAATGAAGAAGAAACATAGACACCTTATAGCATCACAAAGGTAACCTCCCTCATAACTTCAATGGTTTAAATGGTTGCACAATGATGCTGAGGTTGTATGAAACGGTGTGAAAACTGGTATGAGGCAACTGCATATTCCTATGACTTTTTTTCAACTTTTAGATTCAGAGGGCACATATGCAGGTTTGGTATATGAATGATCCTGTCACCCAGGTAGTGAGCATAGTCCAAAATATAAGAAATTAGAAGCAAAACATCTAATAAATTTACACATTTAACAATACTTAAATACTGTTTAAACATTTTTAAAAAGAATTTGTTACGTACCACCTAAGATTGCCGAGCCACCTTCTGTAACCCTCGCCCCCTCGCACCTTCCCTGCTCTGGTAGTCCCCAGTGTCTATTGTTCCCATCTTCACATTGCTATGTACTCAATGTGTAGCTCCCACTTATAAGTGAGAACATATGGTATTTGGTTTTCAGTTCGTGCATTAATTCACATAGGAAATTAGCCTCTAGCTGCATCCATGTTGCTACAAAGGACATGATTTCATTCTTTTTTATGGCTGTGTAGTATTCAGTGCTGTGTATGTAGCATGTTTTCTTTATCCAGTTCACCACTGATGGGCATCTGGGTTGAATCTGTCTTTACTGTTATGAATAGTGCTGTGGTGAACAGGTGAGTCCATTGTTTTGGTCGAAATAAATATATATATAATATTACATATATATTTTTTTGGTGGGGGTATATACATGGTAATGCGACTTCTGGGTCAAATGGTAGTGTTCCTACCGTTTTTACTAAGCATGTGGTGCTAAAGGTAATCAATGCTTGCCCTGTGGGCTCATTAATTCAAGATCTGGACATCTTCAAAGTCCTGTGGGGAAGATCTCTGGGGACCTCAAAAGGGCACAAGACTTTGCTAAAGAAGGAGCAGAATAAGCAGCAGGCCAGCTGGAGCTGAGAACAGGACCTATCCCTGTATCCCAGTATAATACACTGTACATTTTGGAAGCAGGAAATTACATGTGAGAATAATAATAAAAAAAGAGCTGCTTTACTAAAATCACAGCAAAATAGAGAAAGCATCAGGCAATAAACCTGACTTGCTGATCATGTCACAAAGGCTTACTAAAGATGGGAAAAGGAGTACAGCTCAGGACAGCCTGAACAGGAAGCCTTGCTTATCTCCATTTAGAATCAAAAGAGGATGGAGCAGAGCAAGGAGCCCAGGCACAAGTCGTGGTAACTTTGGTTGTAGCATCAGGATCCTCAGTGGCAGACATTGCTCCAGGGACCCAGACCTGAGCAGGAGAGGATGAAAGTGGTCCTTGTTCAGGTAGTCGCTGAGAAAAAGGTGTGGCATGACTTTAGGAATTATTTAGGAGGGATTTGAGATACATGGAGTTTTTGTCAAGCAAATAAGAGCAGAACTAGAGATATTATATTTTTGCCAATGTTACTGTGATCCTATTTTGTTGGGCATGGCTTGGGCAAACGTAGGGTATAAGACATTTAATTTATGTGAAATTTTGAATACTTTATTATATGTGTGAACAATGCCAATTCTATTCTGTCTGTGTGGAGTTAGAAACTGAAGTTCAATTCATAAAGACACATGAAACAATAACTAAATCTGAGCTCTATACATTTACAGAAATATATTTACAGTAATATTCTTGAAGGGATCAGGGAGTTTAGAAATTATAGATATACATTTATACGAGCCAGATTTCCTCCTCTCCTATGAATTGGAATAAAATGTGAAAATTGGTTTTAGTGGTTATGCAAAAAAAGGAGGAAGGAAGAAACAGAGGAAAAATGGAAGGAAGGAAGGAAGGTAGTCAGTTGTTTGACTCAATTAGGTTGGACCACCTAAAATATTTTTACAGCAGACTTGACACTAAAGTCAAAGGATTCAAACCACTTTGTTAGTCCAAATGTCCGTAAATGGTGTTACTTATGACCCTTGCTGTAAATGGCTTAGTATGAATATATATATAGGAGGGAGAAGTAATCAGGGAAACATGTACAGAGACTAGTATGAAAAAAAGGAAATTCTAAAACTTTAAATCATCTGCTAGTTCTTCTGTGTTATTTGGAGCAGAAGACAGCAGGACTGGTAGACATCTAGTGTCAGATGTTGGGTTGAATCAGAATGGTAACTAAATGCTGTGCATAATAAATACGGGCATCTGAGAAAGGAGAGAGCTTTCTAAAAGAGAGGAGGCTGAGCAGTGTCTAAGTGTCTACACAAACATGTAAATATTCTAAATTGTATAAAAACCCCTGGTACTGCAAACCTTTAGTGCAGTGGGTTCTGATATATCAGAGAAAGGGCCTGAGTTCCATATCTGGACCTTCACAGAGCAGAAGGAATGGCTACAAGACATAAGTCTTGGAACCTATAGGAAACTGAAGAAATTCAGAGCTGGAAGGGGCCACAGAGATTTAGGCCCCAGAAAGTCTCAGAAATATAGGGAAACTATTCAATTTCAGTTTTAATTTTATGTAAACCTTGAAGGAGAGGTGGCCTCAGCTACCACTTTGGTCTTTCCAACAGCATATTACTGGCAATAGTGGAATCAGGTAGGCGGCCAACAGTCCGGTGAGAGGACAGCTATTGGGCCCTGCTGCTAGTTATTAAATTGCATACAGATGGTAACAAGAATTTAGCCAGGGATCACAGCTTGAATCATTTTCTGATTGTATGTCACTCAGAATATTCCCCCTAAAAGTATTTCAGTCCTGGAGAAGAGAAGAAGCAGGAACAGCATGCATCTCTTGACTGCTGAGGGGAATCTAGGGTGACTGATCTCACATGACATTTATATTTCCTTGTAAAGAGCAATGAGATTCCTTGGTTATGAAGATCAATGAGATCAGTCACCATGTATCATTTATATCTCAAGTTACATATTTTTTTAGAACAAGCTACATGGACCTGTTAAAACTGGGATTTAAACACAACTGCAGGGAAATGATTATCTTAAGGTGAATTGCTTAAGAGGGAAATTGCATTTGGACATGGTGAGTGGTGGGTGCGGTGGTTTTTGAGTGTAGAGCTCTGTACTGAACAAATGAAGCATTTAGCTGCCACCTCTATTATGTATTGATGTTAATAATCCTAGCAAAGTTAGGAATAAAAATTGAGCACTTATACACACCAATCTGGAGAAAGAGGACTTTAAATTACCTTTTAGACTGTGAGTTTAATTGAACTGCTCCCATTTATTTCAGTCTAATGATAGTGGGTTTGCTGGATCACATCACCATTCTCTGAAATCTGCTTTATTCTTTCAAATAGTACAGAACCTGCAGTCTTCATCTCTAGAGAACATTCCCAACGAGTAATGCTTGCCTGCAAATTGGAATGCACCAGAGTCCTATTTAAAGGCCAACCTCATTGACTTGCTGGCAGAATGGACGGGGAGAATGTATGCTTTATGCTCGTACAGCTTCTTGAAAAAATGGACTGTGTAGAGTCAAGTTATTATTATGGTTATGCTCATTTATTTGTCAAGTGCCAAGGAATACACTTGACAAAGCAAAAAGAGGAAGGTGAAGATAATATGTGTGTCTCCTAGATAATGTTCTTCCAGGAAAATAAAGTTTCTATTTATCCTCAAGGCAGATGTATGCATTTTTTTAATCAACTGAGTATTCCATGAAGTTCTTTTCATATTTTTAGCACATAAAACTTTTCTCAATTGAAATCATTGTCCTTATCAGCTGAATATAAAATAAAGTAAATGATTGTTCTTCGGAGAGGATTCTTCCTGTAAAAACTTCCAGAATCACAAAAATGATATTGTCTATTCACTCCTGGCATTTTTGAAAGTCGTATTTCCTTCAAGATACACATGCCTCCTACACAAATTGTCTTTACAAATGTTACTAAGTCTTTCTCTCTCACTTGATGAAAAAGAGAACATCTGTCTTTCTCTCCATGCCCTTTCTAGAACATTCCCTGAAACAGTCATACTAATTCTATCTGAATTTATTTAAATAAACACTGATACGGCACCATGTCCATGGCACTTCTATAGGTTAGTGCAAAAGTAATTGCGGTTTTTGTCTTCTTAGAATTTGCCATTTGATATTGGAATACATTCTTAAATAAATGTGGTTATGTTATACATCTTTTTTTTTTTTTTTTTT
>NC_045441.1:105991657-106116330 GCF_002776525.5 Piliocolobus tephrosceles
TTTTTTGAGACGGAGTCTCGCTCTGTCGCCCAGGCTGGAGTGCAGTGGTGCGATCTCGGCTCACTGCAAGCTCTGCCTCCCGGGTTTACGCCATTCTCCTGCCTCAGCCTCCCAAGTAGCTGGGACTACAGGCGCCCGCCACCTCGCCTGGCTAGTTTTTTGTGTGTTTTTAGTAGAGACGGGGTTTCTCTGTGTTCGCCAGGATGGTCTCGATCTCCTGACCTCATGATCCACCCGTCTCGGCCTCCCAAAGTGCTGGGATTACAGGCTTGAGCCACTGCGCCCAGCCTTGTTATACATCATTTTAATGGGCATTTCTCACTTTATGTTTTTCCTTTTTTATTTTTGCTAATGACTAATTACTTGCTGTTTATTTTATGTTTATTTTAGACTATGGAAATGATATTAGACACAAACCAAATTCAAGTGATTTTCTCTCTCTCTCTTTCTCTCTTTCTTTTTCTCTTTCTCTCTTTATCTCTCTCTCTCTTTCTCTCTTTCTCTCTTTCTTTCTTTCTTTCTTGACAGACTCTCACTCTGTTGCCCAGGCTGGAGTGCAGTGGCATGATTTCAGCTCCCTGCAATCCCCACCTCCTGGGTTCAAGCAATTCTCCTGCTTCAGCCTCCTGAGTTGGTGGCTGGCATTACAAGCACTGGCCACCACACCCAGTTAATTTTTTGTTATTTTTAGTAGAGATGGGGCTTCACCATGTTGGCTAGGTTGGTCTTTAACTGACCTCAAGTGATCCACCTGTCTCAACCTCCCAAAGGGCTGGGATTACAGGCATGAGCCACTGCAGCCGGCCATTTGAGTGATTTTCTTATTCGAGTTGAAAATGGATTTTAAAGCAGCAGAGACAACTCAAAACACCAACAACACATTTGGTCCAGAAACTGCTAATGAATGTACAGTTCAGCGGTGGTTCAATTGTCAAAGCTGATGCCCTTACAACTACATGAGAAGCTGCCGAAGGACTCAACAGCTACCATTTTATGGTCGTTTGGCTTTTGAAGCAAATCGGAAAGGTGAAAAAGCTCAATAAGTGGGTGCCTCATGAAGACCGAAATTTTTTTTTAAATTGTTGTTTTGAAGTGTTGTCTTCTCTTATTCTACGCAACAACAATGAAATATTTCTCAATAGGATTGTGATGTGGGATGAAAAGTGGATTTTATAAGACAACCAGACATGATCAGTTCAGTGGTTGGACCCATAAGCAGCTCCAAAGCACTTCCCAAAGCCAAACTTGAGCGCATGCGTGCGCACACACACACTCTGTCTCTCACACACAGCCTTGCACTGTTTGGTGGTCTGCTGCCAGTCTGATTCACTGCACTACTGCAGCTTTCTGAATTCCAGAGTAACCATCTGAGGAGTATGCTCAGAAAATCGATGTGATGCACTGAAAATTGCAATGCCTGCTGCTGGCATTGGTCAACAGAAATGGCTCAGTTCTTCTCCAGGACAATGCCTGACCACACATGGCACAATGAACACTTCAAAAGTTGAATGAATTGGGCTACGAAGTTCTGCCTCATCCGCCGCCATATTTACCTGATCTCTGGCCAACGGATTACCACTTCTTCACTTCAAGCATCATGACAACTTTTTGCAGGAAAACACTTCCACAACCAGCACAATGCAGAAAATGCTTTCCAAGAGTTCATTCAATCCCGAAGCACAGATTGCTACGCTACAGGAATAAACAAATTTGTTTCTCATTGGCAAAAATGTGTTAATTGTAATGGCTACTATTTTGGTTAATAAAGATGTGTTTGAGCCTAGTTATAATGAGTTTATTTTTCATGGTCCAAAACCACAATTACTTTTGCACCAAACCTTGTTGGTCCTTTATAAATATTTACTCATTTAAAGTCCAAATCAGTCCAATATTAACTCATTTAAAGTCCAAATAAATAAATAAATATTTACTTATTTGTAAGTATTTACTTATTTATAAGTCCTTTATAAATATATACTGATTTAAACCCTCATAAATAAGCCTTTGAGAGATACACTATCATCCTCATTTTACTGATGAGAAACAAACTAAAGCACTCACTTCTGGGAATTTATCAGAAATCAGTTTGATTAGGATCAAGAAGTGTGGCTCCAAAGTTCACATGCTTAACCGGTGGGCTCTACTCTTCTTTATGTATCACAAACTGAGTTTCTTTTTATCAAAAATATGCAATTCTTTTTTTTTTTTTTTGACAGAGTCTTGCTCTGTCTCCCAGGCTGGAGTGCAGTGGCATGATCTCAGCTCACTGCCACCTCCGCCTCCCAGGTTCAAGCAATTCTCCTGCCTCAGTCTCCCAAGTAGCTGGGATTACAGGCATGCGCCACCACGCCTGGCTAATTTTTTGTTTTTTGTATTTTAGTAGAGATGGGGTTTCACCATGTTGGCCAAGATGGTCTTGATCTCCTGAACTGGTGATCTGCCTGCCTCAGCCTCCCAAATTGCTGGGATTACAGGCATAAGAAAGATATGCAATTCTTTAATTTCAAAATTCTGCTTTCTCATAGAGCCATCTGTTTCTTTCACTTTTCTGACTTTTTCTTTATGTCTGTCACCAGCTCTAAACGCTAACTTTTAGGTGTCAGGAAAGGTGGTGCAGTTTGTATCATTGCATAAGCATTATTATACATGTGTAACAACAGTCATTGCCAGGCAGTGCTTAGGTACTCAAACAGACTGCAGGACTGTGTCTGACACCTCAGTGTTTCAACACATGCAATTCAAATCGTGCCTCATTAAAATTACAGATTACTACATGCCAAGGACTCAGGTCACTCTACAATAGTCAAAACTATGAATGTTAAATCCATGAATGTCACGATTTCATTACAGCAGGAGCTTAGAACTAGTAAAGTGTTTCATTTCTTAGATATTTTCTGGTGACCACCACTCCCATATGCACACACATAGTTTTTTTGTGTGTCATTCCATTGCAGAAAAATTTCAAAAGGATTGTTTTATCTTTGAAAAATATTGCTCTGAAAACCTATGCCAGGTCAATGTGAGTTATGTATTTTCAAGGAAGTTTGCTCATCTACTTTTGTCTATGTTTCTTTCAATCTGCTTCTCTCTTTTTCTGCCTCACATTGCTTTGTTTGTTTTGTTCATGCACAATATTTATATTTAACTCAGCCCAAGTGTTCATATTATATTAACTCAAGATGTAACATGGGGAATTTTTCCAATTAATTATTAATTATTTTCACAGCTAGAATTTTCAATTAAAAAATTCAGGAATCAAATTTTTAAAATACACAATGATTAAAGGACATTCATGTGCATTCATGATTTATACAAAGCAAAACTTACAAATATGTGTAGGGGAAGTGATCTCTGGTATGTGTGTGATCGATAATCAATTGTTTTTTTATTTCTTTACTACTTTTTCCATTTTCATTTTTTCCCTTCTCAGGGAGGTATTTTATACCAGGAAGTGTATGTTTTTAACAATGTTCTATAGAAAATGTTGCCTTACTTTATACCTGTAATATTATTACATTGTTTAGGCTGTTGCTACACTGAACATTGCTCATCTAATGCTTCTGCCAATAGTTGAGGGGTTTCTTTTACTCTAATATTTTCCTTTTTTACTATTTCTAAGGCAGTGAACTGAATGAGAGATATAACAGCAAGTTAGTAATTCCCTAACATATGAATCAGCCTGGAGCTATTAAAAATGCAGGTTGCTGGGTTCTAGCCTTGGAAAATTTGATGCAGAAGGCTTAGGCTGGGACCCAGAAACCTGCACCTTAATAGCTACTCCAGCCGACTCTGATGCTGTTGCTCCGTGGAACACACTTTGTAATATAATGTTTCACAGTATTCAGTACGGAGCTAGCATCACAATATCGTCTTCTAAAGGAATTCCAATGAATGATATGTCAGTTGAGAAGTAAATTAAGCACTATGGGAGTAAGAAAAGAACAGATTGATTTACTTTGAAGTTATATTTTGTCAATGATCAAGAAATGATTGCATCCATAGAGTGTTTACCATCTCCTGATTTCTTAATGTAAAAGAACAGGGTAGAGTAGTTAGAGAAAAGCATATAGCAATTTATTTTGAGTAATTAATATTCTCCCCTCCAAATATTCTATGTAATTCTTGTATTTTGAGAATTCAGTACAATTTTATTTAAATAATGAGAAAGTTATATTTCGATTATGAAGTATTTCTTGAGAACACAGCATATCTTATCTGCAATCTACTGCCTAAAATAAAAACATTTTGCGAGCCATTTGTATCCCTACCTACCCAAATTACAGAAGAGCACGTCTAGGAGCAACTCCAGAGATCTGAAAACGTATGATACAAATCTCTAAATTAAGGTTTAATAGGAATTTAATTCAACCTGCCAATAGCAGTCATAATCCACAATGGCTAATGTGATTAGTGTCCCATGTTAATGAATGGCTTATGGAAAGAAAGGATTTCAAAAAGAAAACTGTATTTTCTCTCTGACCTGTTCGGTGATTCAATCAGGAGTCTTTTAGCACTGAATTAGTCTTTCTGCCTCAGTTCCCCTATTTCCTTCGCATTTAATTATTTTCCTGCAGTCTTCACTAAGTTAGAGTTTGAAGAAAACTGTTTTAAAAACACACAATGCATAAATGCAATTTTGATTTAATCGAATTCAGTCATTATAAAATATTTATAAGACAATTTCATCATTTATTAATTGCTTTAAAAAAATCTTTGCCCCTCATCTAGAAACTTTTGTGTAATAAAAATACATTAAAACTTTAAAAAATTTTAGGAACAACAACTAGAATTAGCAAAACCAAAGCTCAAACCAAACATCTGTTAGGCCTGTAAGTTCAGACCTTTCTAATTGGTAGGTATTTCTGGAACTAATTACCTGGTACTCTGTTGATTGCTGTACTGCATGCCAGATTTCAGTTCAGATGAGTTGGTTAGAGCATCTTATTGTAGAAGGTCAAAACACTTGGTCACTTCTAGGTCTTATGTAATTGCTGATCTTGTATAATTAATTGAGTATTTTTAAAAAACCTTATTCTGCAGGCATAATGAAGCTAGGGATTTGTGGGTTGATCAAAGCAAATCCATCATTGTTCTTGGAAAAGGAAATCAAAATATAAGTCCTGCCAATGGTAGGTGAGTAACATCACCTTTCCATATGAGGCTGACATAGCACCAAGAACCCTCCCACATGGTTCTTGGGTATGATTCATCACTAACCAGCTCTGTCACCTTGGACAAATCACTCAACTCTCCTACATGAGGGCCAAGAGAAACTTGAGGTTACCATGTGAAAGTACTTTCAAAAATTCTATAAAAAATGCCCCAAAAAATTGCCTTAGGAAGAGGGTGTCATTTTATTATGATCTACATATACAGAAAATTAATAGGAAGTTTGTACTAGGAAAAGACACAAAAATCATGGGAAAAATAGCAAGGAAACTATTTAGCTTAGTAAAATCGTAACTGTAGATAGTCTGTAAAATTTTCTTCTAAAGTTTATTAGATTCCACAGAGCTAAAAAAATCTTTAATCTAAAAAAAAAAGAAATAATGCACATTTACATAATGCATACTGTATGTCTGACACTCTTCTAGGTATTTAACAAAAGCTAGGTCTCAGCTCTTGAGAAGGTTAATTAGATTTTGGTTTTGTTTAGTACCTAGCACTGCAGAGATGACCTCCTAGAACTGCGATTTCAGGGTGAACAAGACTAACATAAAAACATTTAGCTCCTGTTCATTCCTGTTGATGTTTTGTAATCTATGGCAGTATTTTAATGTTCTGTTTTAAGACTTTAGTCTCTGAAAAAATTCAAATCCTCTTGAGATTTAGCATGCATGAATGTTTGATGCTTTCTGAGAGTTTTCCATAGTACGTAGAAAGCAAGAAGTATTTCCATGAGTATCTAATATAGAAAAAGGAGCCAGTGATCAGAATGGGATTCATTAAGAATATCAAACTGAAGAGAAAGACTACAAAGCACTGATTACAGGAAATGAAAAAGGTATGTCATATGAGGGGGGAGGTGATGTATGTAGGAATAAAAACTGAGGCTCAAAAACCAATTTCCTACTTTATAATGTTTCCTAGGACCCCTGCCTTCATGTTGTAAACATAATAACCTCCTAAGTATGACTCTTTAACTTACATATATTTATCAGTTTTGTCCCATTTTAAGTTTTCCCTGATAACAAAGGAAGAGAAAAGTTGTAGGGATAGGGGTGACAGGAGGTAAATCAAAACTGTTAATTAGCCAAAAAGAAGAGACTGTTATCCTATACTGAGCATAACATTAAATATAATATTAATTAAGACAATATATTTATTAAGTACATATATACAAGTGGGAAAGACAATAAGTAAATGCAAAATTAAATAGATTGCATATAAAGGAGATAGAGATGAGTGCTAGAGAGAAAATTAAAGAAGAATAAAGCTGAAGCATATTGTTGGTGGTTGAGTTATTTTAAATGGAGTGACCAGAGAAGGTTCTATAATCAATTTGTATTGAAGCAGAGACCTAAATGAAGTGGCAGAAGTTGATGTGCAGATGTGTGAGTGAATAGATTGCCAGGCAGTTAGAACTGTAAGTGCAAAGGCTGTGAGGTAAGTGCATGCTTGGTGTATTCAAAGAATGAAAATAAGGTCAGTGCAAATGGAGTGATGTATTAGAGGACAAGAGCTGGAAGAAATGAGATTTATGAGGCAGTGGGCTCCTGATCACTCATGCCTTGAGGACACTGTAATGACTTTGAGCTTTACTTTGAAAGTATTGAGAAGCCATTGGAGGGTAAAGTATGTTAGTCTGACTGCTTTGCTGGGACTAGACTTAAAACCAGCCCAACTGCCCCATGGAACAGATGTTGATGGCTTATTTTGAATTAACATAGAAATTGACCCTCCTAGTTTTAAAGTTTGAGAAAATTAACATTTGTCTTATCTGAGCTCCTTTTTCAAGAAACCAACCATCAGGGCTCCCAAATAGTAACAAGAAACTGAAATTTACCAGGTTGCTGCATCTGGACAATGACACTCCAGACCCCTCATTCATCATGATTATTTCCATACCCCTCCCTAAATCTTGTTTTCCCACACATGGTTACTTTTTTTTTTTTTTCCTGCTATATAAACCCCTAATTTTAGTGAGTTGGAGAGATGGATTTGGGACTGATTTTCTATTTCCTTACCTGCAGCACCTGAATAAAGCCTTCTTCCCTGGCAATACTTGTTATCTCAGTGACTGGCTTTCTGTGTGATGAACAACAGGACCTAGACCAAATCCCTTGTGTTTTGGTAACTGTATTAGTCCATTTTCACACTGCTATAAAGAACTACCTGAGACTGGGTAATTTATGAAGAAAAAAAGGTTTAATTGACTCACAGTTCTGCAAAGCTGGGAGGCCTCGGGAAACTTCCAATCATGGCAGAAGGCAAAGGTGAAGCAAGGACCTTCTTCATGTGGCAGCAGGAGAGAAAGAGAGAGAGAGAGAGATAAGTGCCACACTTTTAAACTGTCAGATCTCGCGAGAACTCACTCACTATCAAGAGAACAGCGTGGGGAAAATTACCCCATGATTCAATCACCTCCTACCTAGTTCCTCCCTCAACAGATGGGGAGTACAATTCCAGATGAGATTTGGGTGGGGACGCAGATTCAAACCATGTCAGTAACAGCCTGTGGGAAGGCAGATGGATGAAGGGAAACCAACTAGGAAGCAATGGTAGTTTGGATCAAGGTGGAGCAATATAAGTGGTGAGAACGGGTTAAAAAAAAAAAGTCAATAAATATATTTGGTTATGAATTTTTCATCAAAACAAACACTAGTTAGCAGGTACATGAGTCAAGTAGAGTGTTCAATGCTGGGGAAATAACAAACAGGACAAAGTCCATGCTTGCTATCAGTAAATGCATAGCTTAATGGGGGCAGATGTATAAACACGGTTTTAATTTATTGTATGCTAACTGAATTGAGTAAAAAGGAAAGAATGATTACTTTTGCTTAGGGAATGGGAAGCATCCACACAAACTACCTAGAAGAAAAGATGCTTGGGGTCAATGAAGAGGAGCACAAGTGTGGCAGAAGGTAAAGGAAGGCAAAGAGAGGGCTCCCAACAACTTAGACAAAGGAACATGGCCATGGACAAGGGGCAGTTAGTAGTGTCATATGTCTAATGCATCTATTCCAACCTAGAGAGCTACTGAACAAAGCTGGGAAAATATGGAGTGAGGGCAGGAAAGATGATGAGATAATTTGTGTATCATGATGAGGGTTTTGCACACTTTTGCCAAAATTACGCGAAATCATTGAAGGATTTTATAGAACAAAGTAGAATCAGCTTTATATCCTAGAAATATCAAAATTCTTTGTCAATAGGAACATTTATATTTACCTCTAGTTACATAGTTACATTTGGGTAACAGAGTACTATATAGTAAAAAATATTATACTGCTTACTTTTCAAACATGGCAAGCAATCATTTATTGACCAGTAACTGTGTCATGCACTAGGTAGAGGGCATTGCTCACACGAATTCATCAGATCCTCACTAATGCCCAGTGAGGTTATTACTATTCTTGTGACCCCTTTTTAAAGATAGAGAATCCAATACTTCGAGTTTCAGCAATTTACCAAATTCACACATAGATAGTGACAGGTGGGGCAGGATAGGCTGGGCTTCCAACCCAGCATCACAGGCCATGCTTTTCATCACTCCAGATAGTGCCTTGATGTTCTTGAAAGGGCAACAAAGGTGACTAGGAACAGTCCTCTTCTAAAGACTGATTACATTAAATCAAATTTCTTCACAAAAGGCTGACCTAAATTATAATTTCTTAATTTAATTATTTATGTTGCAATGAAAGAAAGGAAATTAATAATGTTCCAGATGTTGGGAATGAATTCATTAAGTGTTTAGAATGAATTTACATATAGATTTGTTGAGGGACACCATTTTCATTAGAGCTTCCTGGTATAAATTTTGACTTGTAAAGACAGATATCCAAATCCACTTTGCCTATGTCCACCCAAGCCAGGTAAGTTTTTTTGAATGACATTTTCTCACTCCTTTGCAAACTGCTTCCTCGATAGTCTGTAGAATTTGGCTGCAGTTGGAGATGTCCAGTCCCCGCTGCTCAACACAATGAAACTTCCCTGCCTAAAGAAATTCATGGAATAAAGAATTAGGGCTGGAAGGAAGGAGAGAAAGTGATTATCAGAAGTTCGAATCTTGTTGGCAATAATTTGTTAGAGGTTGAGAAGCAATTACTGATACATTGGATTTGCTACTAGCAATCCTTTTAAATATATTCTATATTGGAAAAAATAATCCAGACTCAAAATTTCTCAGAGAATTACCAAGTTGTCTGGAAAATGTCCAGAAATGTGAAATCAAAGATCAAGTCCAAATGTCCAGGGTCAGTTTCTAAAAAGCAGATTAGTTGGATACAAGGGACAATTTTATGTGAAAAGATAAAATTCCTACTTCACTGAGAAAAGTATCTATAAATAAATCACTCAAGCAAGTTTCTTTTGTACATTTAAAAAATAAACATAAGACAATTATCTGCCTTACCTTGAAAAGTTTGTTGAAGGACCGTTGCAAACATTAAAGGAGATTAATTATGACTTTAGAAAACAGAGGTAAGGGTTTAATTCATTTTAGATTTTTAAATATTCAGTAAAATAGATAAAAGGAACAAAAATTAATTTCAAAACATTATTTAGACCTTAATACAAAGTTATCAACTTATCACATACAGTGCCATGTGTAAGATAAGACGTATCTTTGATAATATAGTAAGTCTTGACAATGCACCAATCTCTTAATATTTACTAAAATATTTTGTTGTCTCATCTTTAACATAGTATATACTGAAATTAAATTTTAAAATCCTCATTCTCCTGTTTTACATTATTCTTGCACTAGTTTGCTCAATCCTTTCAAGGTTTCAGCTGGTTCAGCAAATGTGTCCGTGCATCAAAGTCTTCAGTCCTCTGAAAAGGGAAAGTTTTTACCTGGCGCAATGCCCTGTGTTGTTCAGACATCAGACATAGTTTGCTATGTCACTCCTCATTGCTCTGAGGTTAAAACTGATTTTTGTGGAGATGGCTGGCAAGGGTCTCTTGTAATTGTTCTCATCTTCGTTGTTATGGAGATGGAACTCATACAGTTTCCCCCCTGCTTAGTTTATCATGCTTTGTATCCAACAGCATAGTAAACAACCCATTAGGTGACCTACTTAGGGCTGCCAGCATGAATTCACAGACTTCTGTTGTTTAAGGTGTGTGATTACTTGAATCTTCCCCTGTGGTCCAGCTTTTTATTTCTATTATCTTTATATTTTCACTATGCCGTTTATAAGTGGATTCATTTTGGTCTAAATACTTTGTTTATTGTCTTCTGTTAAGAAATAGGTAAGAGATTGGGTCCTAGGCCAAAAATGTTAATTTTAGATCTATTATTATTGACATAATCCTAAAATCTATACTTCTTCAAGGACACAAAATAGTGCAGCATGCCAAAGCAGTGCTCTAATGTTGTCAGGAACACTGAATACCACTTCTCACAATTACGAGCAGCTGAAGAAACAAAGGGGCAAGAGGAAATAAATGTAGTTCAGTTTGTCTTGCCTGGCTTACTATTACAATAAACGAGAGGGGAGAAAGGAAAAGAAGTTGAGTTAAGGTATAACGAGAAGGGGGAGAGGGGAAAGTATCCTTTGGACAACATAACATACTATAAAGAAGATTTGTAGAAGTCTGGCCACATGAGTTTAAATTTTGACTCCATGGAAGATGCTGTTGGTGCCCTGCCCAGAATCCCATTACTGGATTGGTATACCAGCCCTCAATTTCAGAGTTGGCTGCAAATGGCTCACAGCTGCCCTGAAAGCTGCCTCACCCAGGAAGTTATGCTTATCTTCCTCCTCCAGGTGGCCTATATACAATGACCTATGCATGCAAAAGTCAAGCCCCTTTCCCTTGAATTGGGGTCAATTCTGTAATAGGCATTATGCTTCATTGTCCTCTCTAACGAAACGAGGGAGATTAGTGACACTCATTATTTCCTTCCAGCTCTAAAATTCTGTTTTGGAGTAGTCAAGACCATTGGATCATTTTTATTAGTAAGTTCTTTCTGCTTCAGATGTTCTGTGGGTTTTTTAATGTTGGGCATTTTTGGTATTTGAAGCAGGCTGATAATGACTAAGTCGTCATTCAATTCCAGTTTTCTTCTTTAGCTATTTTTTCCTCTGCCTTTGAGTGTACATGCACTGGAATGGGGAGACAAATTACTTAAAGCAATGCAACTACAAATGTATTAATTATTCCTAACTCCAAGAATGTGTGCCAGCATATTGGCCTTGTTACTGGGAAGCAGGTAAGCGTTCTCACCTCAACTGTTCTTTACCTCTGGAAAAGAAGAAACAATTCACCTTATTTTCTTATCTTGCACAATTATTGAACAGGGCACAAAAATAACCTCCTTTGATTGGGAAACAGTTCAGCAAATCATCTAAATTAGCATCCATGCACAGGATTGTAAAATATTAGAAAAATATTAGGATAATGTTCTTAAAAGCAGGACAGATAACCTTCTGGATGCATTCTTGCTAAAGCAAGGTCTATGCTGTCTGATTAAAGTCACAGCCTGAGGTATAATGGTACAATTCACCTCACATCCTTATCAACCAAAACTGTCTCTAGTGAGTATTGTGAAGATGTGTAAATTGATATCGTCTCTGATTTTCAGCAATATCCAGTAAGAGTTTTGCAGTGAAATTGTGACTCTAAGCTTCAAGCACAATCTCAGACAACACAGTAACCTTGTAGGCCAATGAGAAACGTACAGAGAACTCTATCAGATACAGGAACTTAGTCAGGTATGTGGCTTCTTGTTGAACAACAATGAGGCACAGTTGCATGCATCTTGGCCCTCCAAAAAGTACTTGAGATCTGAAATAAAGACCAGCAAGTAATGTTTGAGACTACTCTCTTGAACAGAAGAGCAATTTCTTCCAACCCTCAAGACAATATAACAGACATAGATAAATGTACAATTAAAAAAATAAACGATCTGTACAAACATGCAAACCCCCTCTTTGGAATAGCAGATTAAAAATATCTAAATTGCTTTGAAGCTTCATAGGCATTTAAATTTTTAATGAATTGAAAACATCATATTGACTCTTTACAAGTTGTAACGTACTTACATATTTATTTGAGCCTTGTTAACCATTACTGCTATAATTGCTTCTGGATTAAAAGCCCAATAAAATATAAATGAAATAAAATCTTACAGAGGGTGTTCGTGCTTCTCTATTTGTGTCTCTCCCTCAATTCTAATTCACTTCTACTCGTCTCTGTGTCTGCAAATGTTGAGCCCTGCAGTGTAAATTACCGGGCTCCTTGTCTTCTGGCTTCCAGGTGAATTGGGCCACGAGGAGGAACTCACAGGAAACAGGAGGGTCAGGGGAGAGAGAGGCTGGGCATTGTATCCTCTGCTCCTTTCTCTCTGGATCTCCAGTCTGGTAGGGACTGCCTAATCCACAACTACAGGTCCTGTTGAAAAACTGACTCCTGTTGTATGGCTGAAGTTCCTGAGACTCTTGTATAATAATATCATTTCCTCCCCTTGCCCTTCAGGTGGTGGTTTCCTACTGTGCTAGCCTAGCTGCTGGCTGCCCACTCCTCTGTAGATACTTCCTTACTCAAATCCTCCTAAGAATCCTAGTGGAGTGTGCCTTGTTTCTTGCCAGGCCACTGACTAATATATGAATTCTCCTTCTATTCAGACTCTGTTAGGTTAAAATTAGGAAATCTCAATCTTTCTCAAATGCCTGCTTATAGCAGCAAGGGTCAGGGTACAGAATATAGAAGGAAAGAGGGCTGATTTCTTTATGTGGAAGTATTTCAAGAAGAGATTTCTACTGCACCATCCACCACACCCAACCCCTTCGCTTGCACGCCTGCAGCATTCTCCCTTCTCATTATTTATCCAGTACACTGAATACTCCCCTGCCTCAGGTCTTCATTCTTGCTGTTTCCTCTAAATATTTCTCTGAAATGTCTGGAGGAATAGTGTTTGTTTGTCTCCTCACTTCTGCAGCGTTATGCCTAAGGTCACATTCTCGTAGATGCTCTGATAACGGTTTGGATTTATTTGTGTCCCTGCCCAAATCTCATGTCAAATTTTTATCCCCAGTGTTGGGGGAGGTCCCTGGTGGGAGGTGATGGGGGTGGATGTATCCCTTGATATTCTCCTAATAGTGAGTTCTCATGAGATCTCATTTAAAAGTGTGTAGTAGGCTGGGCACGGTGGCTCACACCTGTAATCCTAGCACTGTGAGTGACTGTGGTGGGAGGATCACTTGAGCCTGGGAGGCGGAAGTTGCAGTGAGCTGAGGTGGCACCACTGCACGCCAGCCTGGGCAACAGAGTGAGGCCTTGTCTAAAAAAAAAAAAAAATTAATGAAAATAAAAGTGTGTCGCACTTCCTTCTGTCTCTCCAGCTTGCTCCGCCTTATAGGAAAGACGTGTCTGTTTCCCTTTTGCCTTCCGCCGTCATTGTAACTTTCCTGAGGGCTCCCCAGCCATGCTTCCTGTAGAGCCTATGGAACCACGAGCCAATTAAACCTCTTTTCCTTTTAAAATTACTTAGTCTCAGGTAGTTATTTATAGCAGTGTGAAAATGGACTAATACAGGCCTTCTTTGCTTGCCTCAGATAAAATGTCCCCTCCACACCCTCTATCCCTTCACCTTGGTTAAGTTTAATCATTGGACTTATTTTCAAACAACATTATTTATTTACATGTTTCAAGTATGTTTATCTTCACTAGAATATTTTTTTCATGATGGTATTTTCATCATCAATTTACTCTGAAGGGCTCAACATTCACAGGCTTAGAGATGAGTAGAAATGAATTGGAGTTGAGGGAGAGATGCAAGTAGAGAAACACTAGCACCCTCTATAAGACTGTATTTCATTTGTATTTTATTGGACTTTTAATCCAGAAGTGACTATAGCAGCAATGGTTAAGAAGAATCAAGTTTCTAGCACACATTCGTAGCACAGTATACAGTTTTTGAATGAGTGAATAATGAGAAAGCAGCACATGATGAGAAAGAAGCACCCTCTTTTCTGTGGGGATAAGGGATAATTTATCTACAAGGTCCTTTGAACTCCTTAAAGATTAGAGACTGAAAAAACTGCTCCAATTGCAATTAAAGTTTTACCAACGTACCATACGAAATCTACTTTAATCTGTAGGTGAACTAGAGGTTACGTTCTTCAAGAAAATTTAAAAATATTATTTCATTATATTTCTGCTTCTAGGTAAATATGAAGAACAATAACAACAAAGTTTCTAGCTCTAGCTCAGGGCTAAATGTCTTGAAGGTAATAGCATGAAGTGCAGAGGGAAGAATAGCCCAGAGCCCTGATTCAGATTTACCAGGTAGAATTTCCTCTTTCTTAACAATGCAGGGGGGCAGCACTAGATAATTGGAGGACTTGGGGAAATTCAATAAACTTGGGAGCAGAAACCACATCAAAATCATAGCATGGTAAAGCTGTAACACACCGTGGTTTCAGACAGATGCATTTGTACTTGATTTTAAACATTCCAGTTCAGGAGAGTCACAATTTTCAGTAGTTTCTATTTAAGGACTGAAGATTCTTACATCCCAAATATTTTCCTTAACACTTGCCTACATTCCCTATGACATATACTGTGCTCATTTCATCCTACGTTGAGGAGGTGTATGTAAATGTTGGTCACTATTCTTGGTAAAATAATCCTATCTAGTGAGATCATTTATTTACCTTATTTACCTCCATTTATCATTCAACCGAAATAGAATCTGCTGCATTTAGTAGGTGCTCAAGTAATCATTTGCTGAATTGAACCCAATGTCCTGTCTTCACAGTTGTTTCTTTTATAATTCTTTTACTTTTGCTATTTGGTTTAATGCCTCATTTTTTAACATACTTCTCCCGCCCCCACCATTGTTGAAATGTAATTGACAAATGAAAACTGGGCATAGTGGCACTATCCTGTAGTCCCAGTTACTCAAGAGGCTGAGGGAGGCAGATCCCTTGAACCTATTAGCTGGAACCAAGCTTGGGCAACATAGTGAGACCTCATCACAAAAATAACAAATAAAAACTAAAAAAAAACCCCACTTGTATATAATCAAGGATACAACATAATGTTTTGATATATGTATACATTGTGAAATGACCACAATCAAGCTAATTAACATACCCATGACCTCACATAGTTAATGTTTTTATTTTGTGTGTGTGTGTAAAAACATTTATGATCTATTCTCTTAGCAAATTTCAAGCCTACAACACAGTATTGTATCACTAACTATATTCACCATGGTACACATTAGATCTCCAGAACTTATTCATTGTATATTACTGAAGCTTTGTACTCCTTGACTAACATTTCCACGTATTTCCCTCTCTTCATTCCCTGGAAGCCACTGTTCTATTCCCTACTTTTAGGAATTCAACTTATTTAGATTCCACATAGAAGTGAGATAATGCAGTATTTGTCTTTCTGTGCCTGGCTTATATTACTTAGTATAATGTCCTCTCGGTTCATCAAGATTGCTGGAAATGACAGGATTTTATTCTTTTTTTTTTAATGCCTGAGTAGTATTTCATTGTACACATATACCATGTTTTCTTTATTTATTTTGGCTACTGTGAATAACGTTGCAATACAAGTGGGAACACAGATATCTTTTGAGATACTGATTTCATTTCCTTTGAATATTGACATAGTTTGATTTTGTGACCCCGCCCAAATCTCATGTTAAATTGTAATCCCCAGTGCTAGAGAAGGGGACTGGTAGAAGGTTACTGGATCATGGAGGCAAACTTCCCCCTTGCTGTTCTCATGATAGTGAGTTCTCACAAGATCTGGTTGTTTGAAAGTGTGTAGCACCTCCCCTTCTCTCTTCCTCTTCCTCCAGCCATGTAAGTTGTGCCTCCTTCCTCTTCTCCTGCTACCATGATTGTACGTTTCCTGGGGCCTCCTTCAGTCATGCTTTCTTTACAGCCTGTGGAACTGTGAGTCGATTAAATCTCTTTTCTTTATAAATTACCTAGTCTCAGGTAATTGCTTTACAGCAATGCTAGAACGGACTAAAACATGTATATCTGTATACCCAGAAGTGAAATTGCTGGATCATGTTGTTCTTTCTATTTTTAAATTTTTGAAGAACCTCCATACATTTTCCATAATAGCTATACAAATTTACATTTCTACAGACATTGTATAAAGATTTCCTTTTCTCCAAATCCTCATCAATATTTGTTACTTTTTATCTTTTTGAAGTCATTCTACCAGGTATAAGATGATATATCATGGTTTTAATTTGCATTTCCCTGATGATTAGTGATGTTGAGCATTTTTTATGTACTTGTTGGTCATCTTCATATCGTCTTTTGAGAAATGTCTATGCAGGTTTCTTGGCCTCTTTTAAATTGGGTTATTAGTTTTCTCGCTATTGAGTTGTTCGAGTTTCTTACATAAATGTTTATGCTAACTTCTCATCTGATGTATGGTTTGCAAATATTTTACCCCATTCCATAGTTTGCTTTTCACTCTTTGGTTGTTTCCCCTGTTGTGCAGAAGACTCAGTTTGATGCAATCTTATCAGTCTATGTTTTCCTTTTGTTACCTGTGATTTGAGGCCATAGGGTGACCTCGTTTGGATTTGTGTTCCCACCCAAATCTTATGGCAAATTATAATCCCCATTGTTGGAGGGACGTGATGGGAGGTGATTGGATCATGGGGATGTATTTCCCTCATAGTGAGTGAGTTCTCACAAGATCTAGTTGTCTAAAAGTGTATAGCACCTTTCCCTTCACCTTCACCTTCTTCCTCCTTACATGCCTGCTGCCATGATTGTAAGTTTCCTGACACCTCCCCAGCCATGCTTCCTGTATACCTTGTGAAACTGTGAGTCAATTAAACCTATTTTCTTTATAAATTACCCAGTGTGAGGTAGTTCTTTACAGCAGTACGAGAACAGAATAATACATAAGGTCATATCCAAAAAATCATTGCTCAGACCAATTTCAAGAAGCTTTTTTTCCTATGTTTTCTTCTAGTAGTTTACAGTTTCAAGTCTTACATTTAAATCTTTAATTCATTTTGAGTTGATTTTTGTACATGGTGTGAAGTAATTCCATTCTTTTGCATGTGAATATTTAGTTGTCCCAATACATTTTATTGAATAGGCTGTTTTTTCCCCATTGTGTGTTCTTCCTATCTTTATTGAGGATTACACACATATATGGTCAACTAATCTTTAGTTTATGTTCCATTGGTTTATATATCTGTTTTTATGTTAGCATTCTACTGTTTTGATTATTGTAGCTTTGTCATATATTTTGAAATCAAGTAGTGTGGATGCCTCCAGTTTATTCTTTCTCTATATTTACTTGGTTATTCAAGGTCTTTTGTGCTTCCTTCTGGTTTTAGGATTGCGTTTTATATATCTGTGAAAAATTGTCATTGGAATTGTGGTACGCACTGCATTGCTTTGGGTAGTATGAACATTTTAACATAATCAATTCTTCTAATCCATGAACATGGGACATCCTTTCATTTATTTTTGTCTTCTTCAATTTCTATTATCAATGTTTTATAGGATTTGGTGTACAGATCATTTACCTCCTTTGTTAAACTTATTCCACAGCAGTTTGCTTTTGGTTGCTATTGTAAATGAGATTATTTTCTTAATTTTGTTTTTTGGATAGTTTGTTGTTAATGTACAGAAATGCAACGATCTTTACATGTTGATATTTTTTTTCCTGAAACTTTGCTTAATTGGTATATTAGTTCTAACAGTTTTTTGAAGAAGTCTTAGCATATTTTATATATAAGATCATGTCATCTGCAAACAGCAACAATTTTACTTCTTCTTTTCTATTTGGATGTCTTTCGTTTATCTTTCTTGCTTAATTGCTCTGGTCAATATTTCCTGTATTGTATTGAATAGAAGTGATGGGATTGGACATCCTTGTCATATTTCTGATCTTACAGGAAAAACTGGTTGCTTTTCACCATTAAGTATGATGTTAGCTATGGGCTTTCCTATATATCCTACATTATGTTGAAGTATATTCCTTCTATAACTAATTTGTTGAAAGGAAGTTGAATTTGTCAAAAATTTTTACATCTATTGAAATGATTGTATGATTTTCATCCTTAATTATTTTCTTTTTTTCTTTTTGAGATGGCATCTCCCTCTGTTGCCCAGGCTGGAGTGCAGTGGCTGGATCTCAGCTCACTGCAAGCTCCGCCTCCCAGGTTTACGCCATTCTCCTGCCTCAGCCTCCCGAGTAGCTGGGACTACAGGTGCCCGCCACCTCGCCTGGCTAGTTTTTTGTATTTTTTAGTAGAGATGGGGTTTCACCATGTTCGCCAGGATGGTCTCGATCTCCTGACCTCATGATCCGCCCATCTCGGCCTCCCAAAGTGCTGGGATTACAGGCTTGAGCCACCGTGCCCGGCCCTTAATTATTTTCATGTAGTATATCACATTTATTGATTTATATATGTTGAGCCATTTTTGCATCTTTGGAACAAATTCCACTTGATCATACAATATGATTCTTTAAATATGCTGTTGAATTCAGTTTGCTAGCATTTTATTGAGCATTTTTGCATCTTTGTTTATCTAGAATATTGGCCTGTAATTTTATTTCCTTGTCATATCCTTGTCTGGCTCTGTTATCAGAGTAATGTTGTCCTTAAAAACTAAATTTGGAAGTGTTTCTTCCTTTTCAATTTTTTTGGAAGAATTTGAGAAGGATCAGCGTTAATTTTTTGTTAAATGTTTGTTAGAATTCACCAGAGAAGTCAGCAAGTCCTGGGTTTTCTTTCTTGTTGGTGGGAGGTTTTTGGTTATTGGTTGAATCTCCTAACCCATTATTGGTCTGTTTTAATACATGTATTTTTGACTCAATCTCTGAGACACTGAAAATGCCCTGTAAAGTTTACAAAATATGAGATTTGTTTGAAATTTGACCATATCGAGTATTAATCTTAAAATTAACCTTAATCTTAGGATTAATACTCTGACCGTAATGAGTATTAAGATTAAGAGTACCTGAGGATGTTAAAAGTGTTTTTTTTTTTTTTAGATGAAGTCTCACTCTGTCATCAGGCTGGAGTGCAGTAGCATGATCTCGGCTCACTGCAACCTATGCCTCCTGGGTTCAAGTCATTCTCCTGCCTCAGCCTCCCAAGTAGCTGGGACTACAGGTACGTGCCACCACACCCAGCTAATTTTTGTATTTTTAGTAGAGATGGGGTTTCACCATGCTGGCCAGGATAGTCTCAATCTCATGATCTTGTGATTCACTCACCTTGGCCTCCCAAAGTGCTGGGATGACAGCTGTGAGCCGCTATGCCCAGCCAAGAGTATTCTTTAAAGCTTAAAGAAAATGGTTCTCAAAACTGCTTGCACTTTTAGAATCCCTATGGAAACTTTTTAAAAATGATGCCCAGAGTCATACCCAGAGAGAATGATTTAATGATTTAATATGTATACAATCGTATCCGAATATTGGCACTTTGCAAAACTTTCCCTTGCATTTTTTTTTTTTTTTTTTCAGCAAAGGATTGGCACCACTACTTTAGAGGATCCAGGTTTTTGCATTCATTTTTGTATTAACTTACAACACACCTGTTTAATCTAAAAGAAACCCTGATAACAACATGACCCAATGGGCAGATGGCTGGATACTTGTCTGGATATCTTCAATTTTTGTATGTCATGTGGATGCAGCCTTATTTTATCATCCAACAAGGAGGATTAGTTGGAAAAAATACGAACATATTTATCTCTATCAGACTAGGAGGAATTACACAATTGGTAGAGTTTATCTTTGACTCTAAAGAATAGGTCACACAGTTTTAAGCCAGCCTTCCAGCAGAGATGGAAACATCAGACAAACTGCTTATCTGACATATCCATAATAATTTAACATACCATGCCTTTCCCCATTCTGTTGTTCATTTGCACTGTCAAGCACGATAAGTGAACAAAGATAGATACACTGTCAGCATTTAAATATTACAATGTTTTCTGTCTTATCATCTATTTTGTTTCTATCCCTTTTCCTTTTTTCTCCATGTAGCCTCTTTTTACAGCTTCCCTCCTCCATCTTAAGAAGTTTTTAATAAAATGAGGGTTATTTTTTCATTATAAGCGAGTGACACTGTGATGAATTCTTCCACATGATGTATGTAGTGCAGATTGGCTTACTGAAATGATTAATTAAAATTGATCATAAAATAATGCTAACTTACTGAGCCCTCTCCATTACTTTTGAATCCTTTGTTTTTAGAGAAAATCATGAGATGTGCTGCAGCAATAGTGTTAGCCTGTGAGCAAGGAATTATTTGAGCTATGTAAGGCTAGAAGCTTCTCTAACATTTGATGCTTTCAAAGGAGGCAGCACAATGTCCTTTGGGGACACCCTGCTAGATTTTATAGAATTTGTTTTCCTTTCTATTGGGAAATGCGGCAATTGCATCCTAGGGACTTGGGTAGACATAAAAATGTAGCATTCTAATTATATCTATATGGATGAAAGATTTATTTTTAGCTCTTAGAACATTTAAATGTGTACTTCTAGTGTTATCTAACAAATTATAAGACACTTTATGAAATGGTATTGTATTATAATAGATCCTAAGAGACAAGAGAAAAATTGCTGAGGGCAGGATTTCAGGCCCTGCAGTCCTTATCTTTACCTGTCATTAAACCCTTTGTTCTAACCAATTGACTGGAATCCAGCCTATAATGTTATTCAGGAATAAAGACCACACAGTGACTGCAGTAAAAAAAAAAAAAAAAAAAAAAAAGTAAATATAAACAAATGTGAACTATTGATAGGAATAATTAAATCTGGCTGAATTTTCCACATCTTCTTGTCAGATATTTTAAACATAAATATAGAAGGGGAGAGGGTGATCCTGGTATGTTTAATTTATACAGAAGAGGGGAATATGGCATCTTTATGACCTTCTGGCTGTGTCTCTTCAATCACAAAAAAAGTGCTAGTAAATTCAGGCTAGTTCAAGGAGTCAGTTTTACTGATTATTAGGTAATTCAATCAAAATGAATGATCTGAATATTTCATTTAGATATACCCTGGAAATCTGACACAGAGACAGAGTAATCAAAGGCTCCTCTGTTTTGGCTACATGAACATCATAATCGTAATCAGACATTAATTGATGTTTGGACAAGGTGGTAATCGCTGGTGCTGTGAACAGTAATGAAGAGGTATTAGACGCATCAGAATACTAGTGTGAATAGGAGGTTGAAATGTTATTCTCCAAAAAAGAAGAAACAAATATTCAAAATTGTAAGAAGAAAAATGCTGCAAGGTTACAAGATTCTATGCAGCGTTACTTGGTTTGCAGATGAAGTCAGGACTTACTTGTATCAGAATTACCAAGCTCCTAAATAGACCTATTCCTGCTTGCCATGCCCAAATCCCCTCTTGGTGCAGATTTCACAATGAAGAAGGCATACTACACATTTTTAAGTGTATGAGATCATGAGAAAGTATTTAATTTTCACATACTTGTGATTTGGAGAAAGAACTTGCTTTCTATAAAGCATGAGAGGAAACAGAGGATGAGCATTTGGATTACTTTCTGACTTGAACACCTGGGAAAGTAGATGTATTTTCAAGTATAAGTGAATAGCCCTGGACACAGAAACACAACTCTAGGAACAATAACTAGTATTTATTGAGTGTGTACTATGTGCAAAGTGTTGTTCTACGCCCTTTGCATTAATGAACTCATCTAATCCTCACTACAATCCTATTTGGTAGGTAGTATTATTATCACCATTTTACAGAATAATTAAAACAGACAGGTTAAATAAATAGAGCAAGGTCACAGAGCTGGTAAATGGCACAGCTTGTATTTGAACCAAAAAATTCTGCCTCCAGAGTCTATAAAACTAACACAGTAGAGTGCCTTGATGCATTAGGGTGATTTTTTTTAAAAAATCTTTCTTGTCTCTGGCCAGAATGCTACCACAGCCTTATATAAAGATAATTACTTTTTATTATGCACATTTCAGATTATCAAAAGTTCAATGCGTATAGTGAAAAGTTGAGCCCAAGTCAAAAAGTAATGAGATGATCCTCAGCCACCAGAGGGCACATTTGTCTATGGTCTTGAAAGCCTCTGGACAGAGCGGACAGGGTATAGGAAGAGGGGAGCTAAGAGTACATGGTCTAGCTGAATTTTCCTGGGCATGAATACCAGCTTGGACCGCAGTGGAAGTGCCAACAGATTACAAGCTTCACAGATCAATGATACAAGTTTTCCATGGGAGTTGGGGGGGCATAATATTTATCTATGAAGAAAGGCTTTATTTTTGGCTTGTCTGAGGCAACAAGGTCATCAGGCTACACAGGGAATAGGTACAATTCAGGGAATAATATGGGACTGAATAAATGAGCCTGAATTTTGCATCTGATATGTTTACTCACTCTATCACAAAGAAGATCCTGGCTATGATCTTTTCTAAGGGACCTGGGTAGGGGCTCTCAGGCTAAGGACCATGATGAAACACACTTTTGCATTTTAATAGACAGTGATGCTGAAGGGCGAATTACTGGTCTATATAATTCCAATATAATTAGTCAATGCTTTCACATGGTTGACTGAGGAAGTCACTGTACTTGAGGTCCAAATTAACATCATCTAAATCCTCTAGAGAGGAGCTATTACAATTTCCTTTCTCTCATAAGTGTAAGAAGCCAGAAGACTACTGTTCTTCCTAGGGTTTAGCCAATGACCCTTTTTATAACAAATATTTTGTAGTGCTCTCTTTTTCACTCTAAGATGAAATTTTAGATGCTATATCTTACTTGTAGTATAAAGATCAATATAAGAGTTGTGATGGTATCACAGGTGTTTTTCATATATCCAAACCCATCAAATTGTACTCCTTAATATGTACAGCTCTTTGTGTATCAATTATACCTCAATAAAGCTGTAAACAATCAATATAATATCTGATTTCATTATAAAATAAAAATCAATGAAGAAATTTAAATGAAGTAATGTGCATTTCAATATGTAAATACTCAATCATTACTACATAAGAAAATAAAAGGAAGTAGTAAGATGCTTGCACCTATACATAGAATTCCAGAAATGCGACTGTTCCAAATCCAGATTGATGTAGGTGTATTGAACTGGTTGTACAGGGTGGCTCAACCCCCACCAAGTGACACTACTGTCAGGGACATGATTTTACGAAATTGCAAACAAATCTTTGCTAAAATCCTGATAAAGCAAAGTAAAATCTTCCCACCATTTGCCAAAGACTGGCTTTCCCAGAAAAATTATCTTAGGGAAAACTATGCTTATTGTAAAATGTGGTTAGATTCTAAGCTCGGATTATAAATATTTTTTCATCCACATAAGTGACCAGCAGGACATTTAAAAGTCATTTGGGACAACTGTTGGTCGGTAGGCCTCCTCCGCATACTGCAGAACATGTAGTCCTCCCTTGTGCAAAGCAAGTGGTGCCCTCTCTTATGATAACCCAAAATACCCCATGCCTTTCCAAAATCCCTCCGATAGAGGGGGCATCACCACATGGAGAACCATTAGTCTGGCTCAAACTTGCTTCAGTCAAGTTTTATTTTTTTCTCTTCTCTTTAGTGGAAATAATATAGCTATTCATTTGCACTCATATAGCAATGACTGCAGACTATCTGCTGTACATGAAGGTTATCATTAAGTCCCTCTTTAACCTTATGAAATGCCAGGGAGGACATTAAATACAGATCTCTCTCTAGAGCTGAAGTTGCTTTAAGAATGATTCAACCATGGCAACAATGAAGGTCAGTTCTTAAAAAGAATGTGTTCTTCAGTCAGTGTAAATTCCAAAAGGGAAAAAAGGAAAAAAATAAATAAATAAATAAGCAAAGTACCATCATGGTCACTTTGAAGGATAAAAGAATCCAAACTAAGGATTTTATAGAGAACACAAGCACAAATGCAAACCAGTTTTCAGGGGGTCAGTGGCTCTTACAAAGATTATACAGTCAAGTCTGTTTAGCATGAATCTAGCAACAAAAATCAATGTTACATATGTTCTATCAGAATGACCGACACACAAATCTTTTAACTGCCAGACACATTGATAAATCAACAAGGCACTAATGTTATCTGACTCCTTCACAGATAAAGATGCCACATTTTTTTGTGGCATCCATAGATTACTTTAGACAGAAGTAAATTCCTAGAGCAAAAAAGGATAAGAAAAGGAAGATAAAGTATGTGCTGTTAAATACATTGCGATTTCTTTTTTCTGTATTATTTGAAAACGTGCAAACTTGATGACCTTGTGTTTTGTCAAAGCAGTACCAAACCTTACTTTATTTGTGAAAACAAAATACAGAATATGTATGTAATATCAGGACACTTATATACTGTAATGACTACATTTATAGAATATGAAGAGTATGCCCAAGTGAACAAAAAACTTTATTAGATACAAACAGTACAAATATTCATGCCTTTTAACTTCTTAGCAAGCGTTGATATTATTAAAGAATCTCAGATCACAGGTAGATTTTTTAAAGGTTTAAAATACAGACCCCTCAATATGTCATTTATATAGATGTGTAGTGACCATGTATGGTTAGTCTACTTAATGTGATATGTCCCCAAACTCGTTAAATTAGTAGTATGTTTAGATATATCACATTTGCAAGAATTCAAATAAGTGAGTTGCTTGCACAATGTAAATATACTTAATACTACTGAACTGTTTAAAAAAATACTGAGCAATTAAGTTTTTTTAAATGAATGTCTACAGTCAAAACCCTGCACCTCTGAGTAAGTGTCAGCCCTGTACGGCACATTATGAACACTGCAGTACAATATCCTTTGGAAAGTAAGTGCCGTGAGTTCAGGGACATGATCTCCTTGTTCACATCTATATCTGTGGTGTCTAGAAAATGCCTCATAGCAGGAGTTCACAGTATTTATTAAATAAATGAATGACTAAATTTCAGTTGCTCCCATGAGCTCCAATATCTTTAAGTTCATAATACGATCACTAATAAAATATACTTATTGTTGAGATGAAGTGAGATATTATGCACTGTATCCATTATGAATTATTATTGCTGTGACATGCTATTATTTTGATGTCATTTATCCTTTAAAATAAATTCCTATGTATTTGTCAATAGATGAACAAAGGCTGAGAATACAAAAAAAAAAAAAAAAAGCAAAGAAACACATTTTCTGAAACACTCTCTGTTTGAAATTTTATGATGTCCAGTGTTCCAGATTTCACTGGTCACTTCCTCTCAGTCTCCTTTGCTAGTTTTAGGTTTTTCCCAAGAGCTTGGTCTTACACACTCTTTCATCTCTTTGCATTCTTTCTTTTGGTGATAATGCTTATTACCATCATTTCATGTAACACCTACAGGCTGAGGACCCCTCTGTGATGCCCATTTTAAATGTCTCTTCATATCCATATTTAACTGCCCACCTGACATTTCAAATAAGCTCTCTCCCAGGCATTTCAAAGTCCACATTACTGCAAGTGGATTTCAGATCTCCACCTCAACCCACCCCATCTCAGTTCAAACTTGTTGTTTTCAAACTTCCCCATCTCAGTAAATGTTAACAGTGT
Source organism: Piliocolobus tephrosceles (assembly GCF_002776525.5). NCBI lineage: Eukaryota > Metazoa > Chordata > Mammalia > Primates > Cercopithecidae > Piliocolobus > Piliocolobus tephrosceles. The sequence continues at coordinate 106,017,385 of NC_045441.1, forward strand.
CCACTCAATTGCTAAGCCAGGAACGTGAAAGCCATAATTAGTTTAATTTTGCTAATCCTTCTCCGTTCCTACAGCTAATTCATCAACAGATTCTTTGTGTCTACCCTTTGAAATATACCTCAAATCTCTAGTTCTGTCTATCTTCCCTGCCAGCACTCTGTAACTATCCCTTCTCACTCGGAGAATAGCGCTAGTGTCCAACCAACCTTCCTTCTTTAACAATCTATTTAGTTGCCAAAGGGAACATATTAAACTTTAAATCATTTTGGTACCCTTTTGTGCCCTCCCACTGCACTTAGGATATAATCCAAACTTAACATTTCTTATGAAGTTCTGATGATTTGACCATGGTCTATTTTTGATAATCTTATTTCATGTCTCTCTTCTCTTCCCTTCTCTGTTCCAGCTACTGTGGCTTACCCTATGACTTTTAATCAAACAGAACTCCTTTTTGTTCGTTTCAGGACCATTCTACATGCTTTCTTGAAGGCCCTTAACATCATATCAAATGGCTGGATCCTTCTCATCTCTAACATCTCAACTATGTTTCTCCTAAGAAAAGCTCTTCTTGTCTCTTTATCTAAATCAGCCTCTCTCCATGTTGTTCTTCATCACCATGTGTTATGTTTTCTCCATGGGAACAGCTATGATTTGGAATGATTTATTTGTTTTCTTACACAGTGTCTGCTCCCTAACTGTAATTCCAATGCCTTGAGGGTGGAAACATGTCTATTTTTCATTATTGCCTTCCTGGTGCCTAGAAATAAACCTGGAATCTCAGAACAGAGCTTCTTAGGAATATTTCTCACACAGCATTCTTCCTTTCCTTTAGAGCACTTAGCTCAATTTGTGGTTATTCAGTCCCTAGTGTGATCTTTTGAATCATGACTGTCTATCTCGTTTACAGACCTAAAATCTCCATAAGAACAGGAACCATGTTTGATTTTGGCCACTAAATTCTAGCACAGGGCCTGACATAATAAATATGCAATGCATACTTGTTGGATTTTATTGACCAGAAAGTAGCTTTGGCTTATTGTGATGGTTGATTTTGGGTATCAACTTGACTGAATTAGGGGATATCTAGATAGGTGGTAATACATTATTTATTCTCAATAATTGCATTAATTATCCTCAATGTTTTAGTAGGCTTGAGCCCATCCTTCTTTTGCTAAAAGGGAAGCCCAAGTGGTTTGGTATTTGATTAGAATGAGCCTTAGATGTGTCTGTGAGGGTGTTTCTGGAGAAGATTTGCATGTGAGTCAGTGGACTGAGTGGGGGAAGATCTGCCCTCAATGTGGGCAAGTACCTTCCAATTGGCTGGAGATGCAGATTGAATAAAAAGGTGGAGGAAGGGCAAATTCTTGCTGTCTGTCTTTCAGAGCTGGGTGCCCTTCTTCCCCTGCTCTTGGACATCAGAACTCCAGGTTCTTCCGCTTTTGGACTCCAGGACTTGCATCAGCAGTTTCTTTATTCCCCGCTACCTCTCATCTTTTGTTTCGTGCTCTTAGGTCTTTGGACTTGGACTGAGCCCTCTACCAACTTCATTGGTTCTTCAGCTTACAGTCAGTCTATCATGGAACTTCTCAGCTTCTATAATCCAGTGAGACAATTCTCCTGATAAATTCCTTCACATTTCTCTCTATATGCTCTCAGTCCTATCTCTCTGGAGGACCCTGACCAATATATTTATATAAAAGGAAATTCTTATCAGATCAACAATCTTAGATTAAATGCAATGATTTTAACCTGACCTGACCATTTTACATGTGTAATTGTACTGTAGTTTTCTATTTACCTCAAGAGTGTGGTATTTCATCTGGTCCTCATTACCTTTAATCTCAAAATAATACTTTTTAAAAATTTTACTTATAAAAACCCTAAATATAAGAAAGTTTTCAGAAAAAAATCCTGACAACTGCTCTGTTTTCATAAAATCATAGCATGAAAACCTCTGCTGAACAATTAACATTACTCAAGGCTAGAGAGTTGTATGACTGATAGTTATGGTTACTTGTCCTGCTTATACAGAAAATGTCAACTAAAGTATTATGGTAAGTCTCTACAAGTTTCATTTTGAATTATAACGCATTTTAGAAGAGCTATCTCCTTTCATGAAAATTAAAGGAAGTTGGGGTATTTTGTTTATCCTTCGATTCTGGTACTTTATTATGGAGATGGTATCACTACCAAATACTGTGGACTGTGTTTTAGAACTTGATAATTATTAAAAATTGAAAATTTCAACCTTATGATCAAATAGTTCAAGGGAGGATTGAAAACCATATTGTTGACCTAAGGTGCCATGGAAAATGCCACTTCTCATGTTCCAAGGGACTTAGAGTTTGAAGTTGCAATCCAACATCAGCTACATACTTCACTTTATTTTAAGGAGATAAAACATCAGAGCTTCTTTTGCCATACCTGTCTACTGATTTCTTTATATTATCATTATTTTAAGTCCATACTTCTGAATGACTGTGCTGTAGGTAAGATTATGTTTTAACAACGTAGCACTTCTGGTCATAGAACTCTGCTAAAACGTGAACTGTGAAAGGATTCTTGAAAAATTGGTGACATTTGCATAGGGAACAGAAAGGAACAAAAGAGACTTGGAGGTGGCAATGAGTATATTATATTTCTGGTTAGTAAGAAGAATGACCCACATCATTCAGAGGAAATTTGTGGGGAGGAAGGAGAAATTGGCTGGTTATGTAGAGAAATTAGCAAAGACTTTGAAAGTCCTCAGAATTGTTCAAACTTGACCCAGTGGGAGATAGGGTGCCACTGAGGGTGACTGAGCAGGTAAGAAAGATTTTGCTTTGAAAAAAGGCAGAGTTATGACTCTGATAAACACCATTGGGAAAGCAATGCTTATTAAAAGAGATATTTGTATTCAAAGTTAGCACATAATAGACATTACATGTGAGCTTCCAACCCTCCTCACTAAGGCTTTGAGACTTTGTGTTAGTCAGATTTGCTCCCGCACATGGTCATTTTTTCAAAAGTAGAACAGCTCTAACGTAATACTTGCCATTTTTCTATCTCACAAAAGCTCCTGGTAAAAGAGAATATCCAGATATGAATGTCATTATCAAATTCCTGGAGGCAATATTGCTAAGAAAGATGTACTTTGTACAACTTTTAACTTTAAACCAGCAAATGACTGACAATTCTATATCCAACACATTTTAATAAAAAAGTTGAATACCTGATGAAATACAAGCATAATTCACAGTTAGATATCCAACTGTGGTTAAAGTGTTTTGGGGAATCATTAAGGCAAATCCAATTTTCATAAATGATGACCTACCAAAGCCTCTGACCCAAATCACCCTCAACGAAAGTGAAGAAACAATCCTGAAAGAATAGTGTGCTGTGAAAATCTCAGACATTTTTGGGAATTGATATCCATCCAGACTGAAGCTTTAAAGCTCTTGAACTGTATTCCCAGCTTGCCTAGAAATGAGAGTGCAGCCTTGGACCCATCAGTGTCTCCTAGGCAGATAGTAACCTGACTGAGACTTGTGGGTCCAGGAGTGGACAGGCAAAGGCTCTTTAAGGACTAACATGATTGCCACGGGGGTTGGGGGGAAGGTCACTAAGCAAAGTTAAGAAACCTCAACTTAGACTTCCACCCAACTGTTCTCTTCTCTGTCCATCTCAACCACTTAAAGTTATTGTTTACTTTTTTTTTTTTTTTTCCTACAACATCCAAGGAATAAGAAGTCCTCCTGCACTCGGGATTATCTACTCACTATAGACATTCACACACAGTTTGGGGAACATGGTTTGTTAAGATAGCTTTTCTAGGGAAGTGAGAGTCAGAGGAATCTGCAGTTTTAAAGCCCACTTTTCAGTATCCCCTCCCTTAATGAGACTCAGCAACAAGGTCTGGCTCTAATATTGCCAACATGTGTGAGTCCTAACTTCTCTCTCTGAAGTCCTGAGGGTGTCTGACTTCTGCTTCCCTGCTTTCAGATTGGTTGCACTTGCTGAGGATCATAGTCCTTAGACTATAGGTTGACTTAGACTATGGGATGGTACCTTTTTGGATACCAGCTTAATCCTCCAATTCTAGAAATGCTTCTTTTCCGATTTTCCAACAATGAGACTGATAAAGTCAGCCACTGCTGTGTGTCAAATGGCTTAGTGGCATCACCATTAAAATAAAGCTGCACCATAAACTATGCTAATGCTTTGGCTCATACCCATTGGCATATGCATACTCTCAAATTACCTATCTAATCCACAAACACTAATTGACCGTCTACTATATGCCGTTAAGGCTGGTAAATTCATGTTACACCATAGGCCTAGTGCTTGGGGCTTGAGCTCTTCAAAGTCCATTGATAATTTAAGAACTGAAAGAAAATACCATTGGTTCCAAATTATAAAAAGAAAATAAGCCTAAAAAGTAAAAGTAATCAGTGTCCTCTACAAATTTTAACATTGTTTCAACTTCATGAATTATTAAGTTTCATGTCCATTACCATTTCATGATCGTTGAAAAAAAAATTTCTAATTTGGATTATTTTCCTTTACAAGAATTTCTGAGAGTGCATTATGAAGCTAAGACTATGGAGAAATCAGAGCCAATAATAAAATATTTGGCTCATGGCCAAGTTTCAAAAACCAAAAGTACAAATATTTTTAAAATGTTATGGTAAAAATAATCTTTTAATGAGCCATTATCTGGCTATTAAAATTTAATATGCTTCAAATGATATGGAGTGGGACCGCTACCAAGTGTCTAAGCCCTGTAATGCCCCAGGGCAGTTTTGTGTGCCATGCTTAGTGCTGTCCAGGCAAAAATAAATACTGTTAAAACATAATTTTGTAAGAAATATGACTTACTTAGTTTGCCCATTGTTTTAGTCAGAGAAACAAAATCAGTATTGTATACACACACACACACACACATGAGAGAGAGAGAGAGAGAGAGAGAGGAAAGAGAGAGAGATTTATTATGAGGAACTGTCTCATATAATTCTGGAGGCTGAGAAGTCTCACACTCTGCTGTCTGCAAGCTGGAGACTCACTAAAGCTGGTGGTATAATTCAGTCTGACTAAGAAGGCCTGAGAACTCGGGGTGCTGATGTCCAAGGGCAGGAGGAAAAGACATGAGATGAGATGAGATGTCTTATTTCACGTAGTGAGGTAGAGGAAAAAAACGCAAATTCCTCTTTCTTCCACCTTTTGTTCTATTCAGACCCTCAACGGATTCGATGATGCTCACCACAGTGAGGAAAGCAATCTCCTTGACCACCTATTCAAATGTCAGTCTCATTTGGAAATATCCTCACAGACATATCCCCAAATCATGTTTAATCTGGGCATTCTGTGGTCCAGTTAAATGGACACAGAAAACTATCCATCACACCCGTGCTGATCTCCAGTATTTCTGGAGTCTCTTTGAGGTTATCTCTTACGTGATTACTTTCCATGGAATTTCATAAAGACCAAAAGAGGATTTATTGAGAGTGGTGGATTCATAGTTCAACATGAAATAATGCATAATAACTTGAACATAAAACCACGTTACCTAAAAGAGTAGATTCTGATACACATTTCCATTCTCCCTAAGGAACCAATTTTGACTAAGTTAACAGAGCTTAGGAGATAGACACACCCTACCTGTATGCATACTGGGGTCCTCTTTTCTCAAGTTTTATTCATTTTTTGCTATGTCCTACATCGTTCTTGCCCCACAGTGTTCTGTCATGAAAATTTCCCTTCTTTATGTCAGGGTCCCTACTTCTATTTAAATATTATTATAATTCCCTGTCATATTACCCAAGGTTTCCTTCAGTAATAATAAAGTCACAAACCATCTCCTAGTGAACCCTTACCATATGTGGACCCTGTGCCACACACATCTGTTTCATGCAGTTCTGATATCTTCTCAAGGTGATTATTAATATGTGCGTTTTACAGATAAAACAAAAATAGTCTCAAAAAATTGCTACTGGTCACACAGTATATCTTGACCAAGATTCAGGCCAAGGATTTTCTGGTGTTATATCCCACCATATTTTTGCTAAAAGATACCGCTTCCCAAATCTGTATCACTTACTTCTTATGAAATTGACCTTCAGTATATTCTATAGGGTGCGGGACTCTCCAATCATTCATGCTCAGTGTGTCTGTCTGCTGCATTTTGGCTATGATCAGAGTTCTTTCTGTTTGTGAATTTCTCTGTTATGCTTTTAACACAGAGAGAGTTAAATATACCTCCTCTTGCAAGAACAGTCATTTACTTGCTGAAGTCTCACCTGGAGACAAATTTTCTCTGACTACACAGTAAAAGGGCACTTTTTGTTTAATGCCATTGAGTTACTTCTCATAACAGAAGTTCATAAGTCCTATTGTCCCATTATTTCCTTTTCAATAATAAATACATTACTGATTAATGGAGACAAACCAAGAAGACTATGAGCACAATAGGAAGGGTCAGCAATCCATGTGGTTTCTTTGTTGTGGGGTCCTTACTACCATTTACAGATTATTCTAATTGCTTGCTAATGTAATTGCTCCAAGTTTGCTTTCAGTTAACAAGTCTTTATCAATTGATTTCTATAGCAGTCCGTTCCCTTTAATGTGTTTTGTAAAATGCCCTGCTGCTGTTTACTTAGTATTAAGGAGGGAATGGCTTATTTCTAATCTTCTTGCTCTGTCCTATGTCTGTTTTTCCTCTTTCTGTGTAAACAGCAATCTATTTGCTGTTTACCGCAGCAGTGAAAAGTTATAATTTGTTTCCTTTAGTGGGAAGGGACACATGCTGATTGGGATCATGATTAAATATGAATCTCTTATGGGATGGAAATGTGTACAACGTGTTTAGTGATTAAACATTTCTCAGAGGGTGGTCTGGTTTTTCCATTTTGTATTTAAAATCACATGCATTATACAAAGTTGAATATTAAGAAAACAATTAGTAAATTACTTCCTATTAATAGGTCAGTAAAGGAAAAGCAATTGGGTAATTTCAATAAAATGAGAACAAATCTAGAAAAAGTATATCCTCTTATTAAAAAGTTTTTTTTAGCACTCACGTGAAATTTAACGTGTTGTTTCTGTAACAATATTCATCTCAAATCAATGGCTGACTTAATTCTTAATAGTGTCCAATTAAAATCAGATGAAAAACAAATACTTGTTATTACCACTGCTATCTAATTTTTCTAAGGATACTAATCCTTAAAGCCATAAGATACAAAAACAAAAGAAGAGGTATAATTTTTAGAAAGGAAAATACAAGATTATTAATATTTTCAGATGGTATAATGACATACAAATATATACAGAAAAAAATGAACAAAAAACTATAAGAATTGATAAGAAACTACAATAAGATATATCAATGCCAGATGAATACACAGTTGCCCTCCTGTGCCATCCTACAAGTTACCTACCCAGACAAGCCTACTTACTATTACTTTTACATCTTTATGAAAATTGAGCCCTCAGGGTCTCCTCGCCCACCAGTGGTGTTTCTACCAGTGGTGAACATGGGAAAATAGATCATGTCCTGAGCGTCATGCTACAGGGTGAGCTCATATTCTGAAGTCCCTTCATCAAAGTTGTCGCCCTCATCCTAAAACTTGGAATTTTGGCAGATTAAAGTAAAGATCCTGGTACCATGTTGATGTAGAGTGGTGGGTTGATGCATCTGCAAAGTTATAGCCTTTCACTTTGAATATTAATGAGAAAAGTAGACACATTTATGGTCTTGTTTTCCATTTGCTCCCACTGACCTTCTGATAATGAACAAATGGAAGCAGTATGTCAGGAGGCAAAAGCAGAAGACATAGATTTCAAACTTAGGTGTGTTTGATTTGCCAGCAGAAAATGATTAATCACATGATGTAGAAATATATAAAATACATCCACAACTGGGTCACAGACAGATACACCAAAAGTATCTAAACATCTGAGATCTTCAACTTTGGAGAATGCAGAAGTTACGAGATGGCTTAGGAGTTTGCTGATGAAGTTCAGAGATGACTAAAGGAAAGCAAACAATCAAAAGAAGATGAGTTTCAAATGAAGAAGATAGAGCAGGTCAACAGCTTATCTTCTGCTATAGCCATAGCTCCTTGGTCTAGGGGATTCCTTCTCTATTGTTGGGTAATATTAAGGAAAATCACTCGCAGAGACAGCATGCAAAGGACAAAACTTTGTACTGAAGAAGCTTTCATATCTTGAGGTTTAAATGTATCTTAATTATGTCTAAAAGGAATTTAATGATGCTGACATCTCATAGGTCATGCTTTTAAATTAGCCCTCTCTCTACACACATAAACACACACACACACACACAGGTGTTCACCAAACCTTTTAGACAGTTTAAAATGGGCAGTAAATTATGTAGGGTGGGGTTGAGAGTGAGATTGATGAACAGACTCAGAAACCCCCCAAAATTCCAGTCTGGAAACATGAGATGTGCTAACCATGAATGAAAGGCATATAGTGACTGATTTACCCAGCACAATGAAATCAGTCAATACTTTGTTCTCTTAAAGGAGATCAAAATAATGACTGTGCATTCACTTAGTAAAATTGAATAGTGAATCAGAGATGCGTAATGCATATTGAGTGTATTTAATATATTTTACCTCATGTTTTCTGGTCGTCACAGGATTAAATGTTGAAAAACAGCTGTCAGGAAATGTTTTTCTGTGTAAAATAAACAACATCTATCACGGGAGGGACATTTTTAGTTGTAACATTATTTTTTTAATGGAGAGACTCAGCAGGAAGCTCATTCTAATAAAAATGCACACACTGCTTTTCCATGACTTCTCACCACCACTCATGCTTTCAACACACTTGCCCCCAAGTCTGTTCCTGACTTCTTGGTTTGACCTTAGTTTGGAATCACCAAGAGCAGATCATCAGGTTGCAGAATGGTTAGAAGAGAGGGCAATGAGATTTGGGAGGGGGAAGGAAAGAAGTGGAATATGAAAAGGATACTTCAGATAATCCAGCAAGTAGTAATTGAGAGTTTGACTTTGACATTTTTATGCCATAAAAGTCCAATCCAATCAAATTTAATTATGTAGCATTTTAAGATGAAAAAATGTTTACAGAAGCTCCAAAGTTGAGTTCTTTTGCCATTTTGTCACATTGGCTAAATGGAGGTTATTATTATTGTTGTTGTTGTTCTTATTATTTTTCATCAGAAAGTTGATTTAAAAATAAGCCTCATCTGTGATAAAGAGATATGGCTAATAATTTAATTATATTTTCATTGGTTTGTGTGGAATGAAAGGGAAATCTTTTTAAAAGGCAAAATCAATAGCCTTTATATGTTTTAATAATAAAAATAAGTAAATAAGTATTTTAATTTTTATTTACATAAATAAAAAGTATATAGTGTGGAAAATTCATTTTCAATGCCATTAAAAATAAACTACAAAGAAACTATTTAATGAACAATCTGTGAAACTCTTATGAGGAATACTATAACACTCCACTTAGATAGTTTTTAATAAATAAGAATGATTATCACGTTAGGAAGAATTAATACATTTAAGTTATCAACCATTTCAAAATCAATTATAGTTTTTATGAAAATCCCAATAAATATTTTTAAAAGTTGGCAAAGTGTTTCTAACAGTGATCTAAAGAATTAAAAGCTATTTATAATTAAGAAATTTTGTAAATCAGAATAATAGAGATTATTTCTATCAAATATTAAAATATATCATTTAACTATTTTTAGAAGTTCTACTGACCATGAATGAAAGGCATTTCATAGAAAACAATGAAATATATTAAACAGCCCCCAAATATAACTTATTATGTAATTTAATACATGATATAGGAAGTATGATAAGCAACTGTAAAGGAAAAATGTATATAATAAATGGATTTTATAAACCTAGTTAGCTATGCTGTTTAGGTTATTTTAATACACTATACACTAAAATAAATTACAGTGAAACTACAGAGTTAAATATTTATTATTTCTTCCATTCAACATATATTTGTTGAATAACTATTATATGCCAGACTCTAGTCTTGATGCTTGGGATAAAGGATTAAATAAAGTAGAACTCTTTTTCTTTCAAGATCAGTGGAGGAAAGAAAATAAACAAGTAGACATAGAAATAATACCATGTAGTCAGAAGAATCAAGAGAAAAACTAAAGTAGGGGAAGATGATAGAAGTTCAGGAAGATTCTGTGTTTGATGTGGGGGTAGGGAGGAGTGAGAGTAAGGGAAGAGAACATCTGACCAGAGACCTCAATGAAACCAGGGAGCAAGACAGAAAGACATCTGGGAGAAGACCATTCTTGGTAGAGGGAGTAGAAAGGGACAAGACTTGGAATTAGGAACATGCTGGTTATGTTTGGGAGCAACAAAACATCAGTGTGGCTAGAGCAAAGAGAGAGAGGAAGAATAAATTGGAAATGAAATTGGTAATATGGCCAGGGGCCAGCTCATGTAAAGCTTTGTATGGGATTTTAATATTATTACAAGTATGATAAAAAGCCATTGGAGAAGGAGAGTATCTAGTTCATTGGGAAAAGATTACTCTGGCTTTCAAATGAACAATAAACCATGAAGGGGAGGCATGGTGATGGCATAAAGGAGGGAGATCATTTAGGGGGCTAGCAAAATTCCTAGAGACAGAAACTGATGGTTTTGATCATGTTGAGAGCGGTAAAGACTGTGCAAAATGGTCAGATTCTGAACTGTGCAAGCAGGTCCAGTTGAATTTACCGATGGATTGGATGTGTACTGTGAGAGAAAGGGACATCAAGGAAAGGAGTAACGTTTTCATCCTGAGAAGTGTTGGTGCCATTTGCCAAGATATGGAACACTGGAGGAAGAGCAAGTTGGGGTATAGTTCAGGATGGTCAGGGAGATATCAATGGTTCTGGTTTGAGCATCTCAACTTTGTTATGCCTACTAGGACATCTAAGGGAGACAATCTATATATAAGCTGTTTTTATAAGATGCTGGAGATTAGAGGAGTGGTTGGGATTTGAGATAAAATACTGAACTCATCAACTTATAGATGATATTTGCAATTCATTACCTGGGAGTGAGTGTAAATAGAGAGGAGTCCCAAAGATTGAGCCTCAGGGGGCTCCACAATTAATATAAGATGAGAAAGTGAATCCAGCAGAAAATCAAGAAGGAGGAGACAGCAACATACAAAGAAAACTAGGAGTCCCAGAAGCTAAATAAGGAAAATGCTTTGTTTTGTTATGTTTTTAAATGAAGACTGGCCCATTCATAAGTAAATGTACTCAGAGAACTGGATTTGATAATATGGAGATGATGGGTGGCCTTAACCAGAGCAGATTGAAATCAGCAGTGTGAGTGGATTCAAAAGAGAAAGGGAGGGAGATGAAAATGTGAGAAATGAACAAAGAAAACTATTTTGAGTAGTTGTATAATAAAAAGAAGCACTAAAATGGAATTGTAGAGAAAGTTTTAATCTTACTTTTCTACAATAAAGCAATTATTACAGCATTTATTTTGTGAGGATAGGAATGATAGAATAGAGAGGGAAAAATTAATGACACAAATGAAAGAAGAGATAATTGCAGGGGCAAAGTCTTTGAATGTACTGAGGGTGTAGGGGATGCAGGACAAAAGTCCAACTATCTTAAATCTATGACAAAGGGGTATGGTTGTATAGTAAAGTTAAAATAAGGTAAAAATAGAAAAAATATAGATAACATATATTAATATATGTAAAAAGAGTTACCCCTTTTTAAGAAGTGTATTTAGTAATGAGGAAAAAATGCATAGCAGTTAAATGTTTGATGGATAACTGGAGAAATAAATTATGATACATTCACAGTAATAATATTTGATAGTTTCAAGAATGGGTACAAATATGTAATAAAGAATTTAGCATTTTTAATTTATTTACTTTTTCTTTATTTCACAGTAGATATTCACAGGTGGGAATATAGAGTACTACATCCCTTAACTTCTGAGTTCAAGCCTTCCTCTTGCCTCAGCCTCTTGAGTAGTTGGGACTACAGGCGCACCCCACAACATGAAGCTAAAAAATTTGTTAATGTTTACTAATCATCCTAAGTTGAAAATATCTAGACTTCTGGGACGCCATTTAGAAATAATGTCCTCTCGGAGAGGATGTGGAGAAATAGGAACACTTTTACACTGTTGGTGGGATTGTAAACTAGTTCAACCATTATGGAAAACAGTATGGCAATTCCTCAAAGATCTAGAACTAGATGTACCATATGACCCAGCCATCCCACTGCTGGGTATATACCCAAAGGATTATAAATTATTCTACTACGAAGACACATGCACACGTATGTTTATTGCGGCACTATTCACAATAGCAAAGACTTGGAATCAACCCAAATGTCCATCAGTGACAGACTGGATTAAGAAAATGTGGCACATATACACCATGGAATACTATGCAGCCATAAAAAAGGATGAGTTTGCGTCCTTTGTAGGGACATGGATGCAGCTGGAAACCATCATTCTTAGCAAACTATCACAAGAAGAGAAAACCAAACACCGCATGTTCTCACTCATAGGTGGGAACTGAACAATGAGCTCACTTGGACTTGGGAAGGGGAACATCACACAATGGGGCCTGTCATGGGGAGGGGGGAGGGGGGAGGGATTGCATTGGGGAGTTATACCTGATATAAATGATGAATTGATGGGTGCTGACGAGTTGATGGGTGCAGCACACCAACATGGCACATGTATACATATGTAACAAACCTGCACGTTATGCACATGTACCCTAGAACTTAAAGTATAATAAAAATAAATAAATAAAAAAAAATAATAATAAAAAAAAGAAAATAATGTCCTAAAGCCTGGAATAGGTAACAGTGACTTTGAGACTGTTGTCCTCTTACCGTTAGTTTTGTCTATTCCTCAAAAATAATTCAAAGGCGATCCTTTAAAATTAATTGGGGTTGGCTAATACTGATTATTAATGAGAGAAAGAGGAGGGAAAGGCGGATAGAATGAGTTTCTTTGTAGTCAGACTTATTAGAGGGGAATCCGCTGAAACCAGTGAATGTTTGCATGCAGAGTTTCTCGTCTCATAACCTAGGCAAGAAAGGAAAGGACAGCTAGTATATCAATTCTATGATGCTGCAATTTGGGAAAAGAAAGGATGATATGCTAAGTTTTAACCAATATATTGTAAATTCAGATCTTTCAGCCAAATGGTTTTACAGTAATAAAAGTGTCAATTGAGTATGTTTTTCTTTGCACAGGTTGAATTTTTGACCACTTTATTTTATTTGCTCTCTTCATTCCAGTGTAAAATTCCAGAAATGAGAGCATATTACAGGTGAATGAACTGCACAGTTCTTACTGTATAGTTCTCCTTGTTTAATAAAAAGTAAACCTTTTAAAAGGTACTGAAAGTTTTTTGTATACCAAGAAAATTAGCTGGGAGTGGTGGCTTATGTCTGTAATCCCAGCACTTTGGGAGACCCAGTCGGACGGATCACTTGAGATCAGGAGTTCGAGACCAGCCTGGCCAACATGGTGAAACTCCGTCCCTTTTAAAAATACAGACTTTAGCTAGGCATGGTGGCGCATACCTGTAATCCCAGCTACTCGGGAGGCTAAAGCAGGAGAATCATTGAACCTGGGAAGCAGAGGCTGCAGTGAGCTGAGATCATGCCACTGCACTCCATCCTGGGTGTGACAGAGTAAGACTCGGTCAAAAAAAAAAAAAAAAAAAAAAAAAAAAATTAGCCCCTTGTTTTGCAAATATTTGTTGTCGCTTTACAACTTTTATCTTTTGACAGTTTATAATTTTTTACTTTGCAGAAGTTTCTAAGGTATCATTTTCTCAGGGTATATTCAGATATATATATATATATATAAATTAAAAATAATAACATTTCCCTTCATTTCTGAAAACTTCAATTTTGCTCCTATTCCTGGCATTCCTCCAGCCCTTTCTCTGTTTCACGTGATACAGGCGAACTGCACTCACTCCAGGGTAACTCCAATCATTTCAAGTTTAAACAAGGTCAACTAAGGATTTCCTCCACTCCTCTACCTCTATTTCTCCCTGGGGATGCTGTAAATTCTGGATGTTCTCTGAGGGTCACGGTGTTGGGGGAATATGATCGGTCTCTCAGCTGGGTTCTGCTCCTGTTTGCGTCTGCTGAGGTGGCCATTACGCCCACCGATGATTGGCTTCATTAAAATGGCTGTGTTCCCCAACCCTGTGGCAGCCAGCTGCTAGTGTTTCCTATTGTTGCAACCATCTGCTGCCATCTGCTGGTGTTTATTCTTGTTACAACCAATGAGCTCCCTTCAGGTCCCATAGGTCTCTCACAAAACTTGTAATTTCATCTTCTCCTACGTTACTCTCTGGAGCTACAGAAAATTGGTGGGATTGCCTCAGCTCTTTCCTACTGCATCTTCACTGGTCCCACGATGCTGCGATGCCAATCGTAACTCTTGTGAAGGACCCTCCCTCCTGATGTTCCAGACAAGATTGGGAGTACAAGTCTCCCGTCACTCTGAGATCCCAAACCTCCTTCTCCTACCTTTGAGAAAATTTTTATTTCCTTTTAGGCAGACTAAAACTGGCTCAGAGTTATCTCTCATAATTTTCGATCTTTAAATCGGGCCACAGAAAAGCCAAGAAACTGACATAATTCTCTTTGACTAGCATGAGGTGTCTCTTCACTTTGTATCAATGAAGACTAGGTTCAGTTCTCATGTTTAAGTTAATGCTGTAGAGAAGTCAAAGGGAACATAGGGAATAATCTGCCCGCTCATGTTTGATGTCCTTCTGTACCCACGTTTATGTAGTGGGATTTGTCTAGCCTCCTGTTCCTGCTTCTGATTGATGCCACAGTTGTTTATTCTGAGGCCTTTACCTAAAGATGTTGCAGAATTTCAGCCATATTTTCTTCTAGTACTTTTATAGACTCAATATTTTAAACATTTAAATCGTTGACTTACGTGGTATTTATGTTGCACAGTGAGATGGGAATGCAGCTTATTAATTTCTCAAAATGACACAGCTACATAGTGGTTTGGATTTCTTGGTGGAAGATTAAGCCTGAAGTACTACTCAGAGATGCCGAAATTTTCATTAATTTTATGACTGGACCTATGAACCTGTCTTTAGAGTCAGAGAATTGGCTCTCAACTTTGACTGTCTATCAGACCACCTGGGAGCTTTAAAAAAATATTGATAACTGGTTCTCACCTCCTCATGTAATTGCTGTGGTGTGCATCATGATTACAAAAATCTTCCTGGATGATTCCAGTGCACAATCAAGGTTGAAAACTTGCCCATGCGCAGTCAAGATTGTGTTTAGGGCAAAAGAGAGCAGGAGTGAGACCCACGTGATACCTATTTTCCCATGGAGTAATGTGGAGTGTGCATCCCAACACCTACAGGACTTGTTGAAACCCAGATTGCTGGACTCCTCTATCAGGGTTACTGATTCCCTAGGTCTGATGTCATGCCTAAGAAATTTATTTATCTGGTCCTTTTATTTGGGTAGAAATTATCAGCAGTCACATTTATACTGGTACCTCTCATTTCCCCATTGGAATTTTAGAAGATTGTAAATGAAAACAGTTCTATATGCAGCACTTATTTATGCATACTCATCTTGTTTAAGAGATGATTTAAGGTGCAATAAAATAAAATATAAAAAAGGAAAGGTGACAAAATTTGAACATATGTAAAATAATACTTGAAAACATAAAATCAAAAGGATAATATACATATATACATATGCTGATGTTGGACCATAAATTTGGCTAAGTTTTCTAGCAGTGAACATTAAGCAGAGAAACAAAATCACTGTGAGATTTATAATGTGCCCTTGATAAAAATAAGCCAGTAGCTTCAGATAAAAATGCTTACTTTGTCCTGGCATTAGAGGAAAATCTTCTCTATGTCCTTACAAATATGATTCTGTACAACACTGGGAATAAAATCTTCCCTTATCCTTATCATTACAATGAACCTAGAATTTCTACTGATTAAAGTTGACAAAATTGACAAATGTCAATGAGTGACATTAATATAATAGTTCATTTGGTCACTAGGTAATTTAAAGTTTTCACTTTTAAATGAGGGTGTATTTACATAGGGAGTTCCTTAGTCCTCAGTGTGAAACATTGCTGTCCATCAAAATACTGTAGAAGAAATTATACAAAGTGCAAATATAATGCTGTTCACTCGTGATATCCTCAATATGCTTAGCTTGAGTCAAAGAATCTAGTAACTTTAACTTATTCTAGATCTTGGTTTTGGCCTTAAGGGGTGAGAGGTCACAGACTTTTTTAAGGATCTGCTGATCACTAAGCATCTTCTTCTCAGCAGATAATATACGGTTGTTCCTCGTTAGTCACAGATTCTGAATTTGTGAATTCATCTATGCACTAAAGTGTACTTGTAACCTCAAGGACCACACCCGAGGTCCTTTCAAAGTCATTCTCAGATGTATGCATGTGCAAAGCATCAAAAAATTTGAATTTCCTGATGTGCACATTCCCAGCTGATGTGGAAATGGGTGACACTTTTTATGTTTCCGATCTCAAACTATAAATGAGTATCCTTTAGTGCCACATTTTTTTCACAGTTTTGTGCATTTTGTTAATGATCTCCTGCTTAAAATGGCTCCCAAGCATAGTGCTGAAGTGCTGTTTAATGTTCCTAAGCACGAGAAGGCTGGGATGTGCCTTATGCAGAAAATGTATGTTAGACACGCTTTATTCAGGAATGATTTATAGTGACGTTGGCCATGAGTTCACTGGTAATAAATTAACAATAAATATTAAATATGACGCCTTTAAAAAGAAACACACATAAAACAAGCTTATGTGTTAATCAGTTGATAAGAAATGTTGTTCCCAGATGCTTGCAAAAGCTTATCTCTGTATTTTCCCAAGGAAAATAACTCTAAATTTCCTCTAGGAGCAATGATTCAGTGTTTGCTAATTCTGTGTTCATGGTCACTTTATAAAGCACAACTACTGCAAATATCAAGAATTGAACGGTATGCACGTAGAAGTCTCCTTCAAATTCAAGGATTTTATGAGGTCATGAGGCCTATTCGAGTACATTAGATAGAAGCCCTTGATGAAAAATGAATACACTAAATATATTAAGGGCTATCTTACATAAGTACTGTTTTCTTTCAATGAGCTTTTTATAATGGTTATTGGCTCTACAGTCAGACTGCCAGGGTTCAAACCTTGCCTCTATGACTTTCTAGCGGGAGACCTTGGGCAGGTTTCTTAACCCAAGCTTCCTCATCTGCAAAATAGGGGATTTAAGGAAAGAGATTAGAACATCAAACAGTATATGTGACATTACTAATATTTTAGATTGATTGATTGAATATTAACCAGATACATACAAGAATAATTAGAATTTCTGTTACTTATCAGGGAGGGGGTTAGAGAACAGTGGGCAGCAGGTACAGGACAAACAAATACTGTTTTTAGACCTCAATGAGTATAAGGCTTCTCAATTAAACTGTCTACTATTCAGGTCCTCATGGTTCTGTTCACAAATGAGTTTGGTAAGAACTAATAACTGAAAGACTAGCCCACAGGGAAGTCAACTTTTTATTCCCAAACTTTGGGCTAAAAATAGTAAGAAAAAATAGTTGGGTTTTAAAATGAAGGGAAAGAGATTAGCAATTAGTGAGAGTAAAATATTAAAATGAAAGTTGAAAGACTAAGATAAAAGGCTAAAGTAAAGGCAAGAAGCTTAGAGATTATAATAGGAAAAAAAAAAAAAAAAAAGCAAAAGGAAAATGGACTAAAAGCTAATAAGGGACACGTACCCAAAACAAAGCTCAAGGTATGTCCAGTTTCCACAAGGGCTGGGTCCCTTGTAACAGTGGGGTCAACTACAACTCTGATAAACAATTCTTCAGGGATCTACGGTAACAAAGCATAGGACCACTCAGTTCAAACAACTGGAGGGATTTAGGACAAGCAGCAATTTATCTAAGCTAAGTAGAACATACTGTTAAAATAAATATGATAGTAAAATAATTCTGAGGTGCTAAAAAAAGCTAGGACCTCCAGCTTTGTTTTTTAACATTGTCTGGGTTATTTTTGGCCCCTTATGCTTTAAAATAAAGTGCAAAAAATTAATTCATCAATTTTCACTGAGAGTGTTTGGAATTTAATCTATTGATTGCGTTTGATGTATAGATCAGCTTGATGGTAATTGCTGTCTTCACAGAAGTCTTTAAATATGTGAACATAGTATATGTCTCCATTTATTTAGGACTTCAAATTTCCTCCATCATGTTTTGCAGTTTTCATTACGAGACCTTACAGTTCTTTTTTGTTGGATTTGTTTTTAGGCATTTGATGTTTATGCATACTGTTATAAATGGTATTGCTTTAAAATTTCATTTTATACTTGTTTATTGCTGGTACAGTATGCCCCACATAAAGACGGTTTAATCAACAATAGACCACATTATAAGGCAGTAGTTCCACAAGCATACAATGGTGGTGGCTTATACCTATAATCCCAGTGTTTCGGAAGGCCAAGGTGGGAGGATTCCTTGAGGCCAGGAGTTTGAAACCAGCCTGGACAATATAGCAAGACCCTGTCTCTGCGTAATAATAATAAATAAAGATTACAATGAAATTGAAAAACTCCTATTGTCTAGTAATGTCATAGCAGTCATAACATCATGGTGCAATGCATTATTAATGTATTTGTGGTGATATTGATGTAAACAAACCTACTACGCTGCCAGCCATATAAAAGTATTATGTACAATATATAATACTTGATGATGACAATAAACTCTATGTTACTGGTTTATATATTTACTATACTATAGTTGTTATTGTTCCTTTGGAGTGTACCTCTTCTATTTATTATTTTAAAGCTAACTGTAAAACAGCCTCAGGCAAGTCCTTCAGAAGGTATTTCAGAAAGCATTATTGTCATAGGAGATGACAGCTCCTTTCACGTTATTGCCCCTGAAGACCTTCCAGTGGAAAAAGATGTGGAAGCAGAGGACGGTGATATTGATGATTCTGACTCTGTGCAGGCCTAAGCTAATGTGTGTCTTAGTTTGTAACAAAAAAGTTTAAAAAGTTTTTTTTTTTTAATTAAAAGTTTTAAAAATAGAAAAAGCTTATCTAACAAGAATGTAAAGACAGAAAAAAAAAATATCTATATGTAGTTTTTTTTGAGATGCAGTCTCGCTCTGTCTCCCAAGCTGGAGTGCAGTGGCATGATCTCAGCTCACTGCAAGCTCCGCCTCCCGGGTTCATGCCATTCTCCTGCGTCAGCCTCCCGAGTAACTGGGACTACAGGAACCCACTACCATGCCCGGCTAATTTTGTTTTCGTATTTTTTTTTTTTTTTTTTTTTTTTTTAGTAAATACAGGATTTCACCGTGTTAGCCAGGATGGTCTCGATTTCCTGACCTCGTGATCCGCCCACCTTGGCCTCCCAAAGTGCTGGGATTACAGGCGTGAACCACCGCATCCGGCCGACAGAAAGTATTTTTGTGCAGTTTTACAATGTGTTTGTGTTTTAAGCTACATGTTATTATGAAAGACTCAAAAAGTTTAAAAAAAATGATTTAAAAGCTTATAAAGTAAAAAGTTATAGTAAGCTAAGGTTAATTTATTATTGAAGAAAGAACCAATTTTAATAAATTTAATGCAGCCTAAGTATACAGTGTTTAGAAAGTCTTTAGCAGTATACAGTGATGTCCTGAGCCTTCACATGCACTCAGCACTCACTCAGTGACTCACCCAGAGCAATTTCCAACCCTGCAAGCTCCATTCATGGTAAGTGCTCTCTACAGCAGACCATTTTTATCTTTTATACCATATTTTTACAATATTCTTTCTATGTTTAGGTATACAAATATGTATTATTTTGTCATAATTGCCTGTTGTATTCAGCATGGTAGTTTGCTATACAGGTTTGTAGCCTACGAGCAACAGGTTATTCCATGTAGTCTGGGTGTGTAGTAAATGGGCTATACTCTCTAGGTTTATGTAAGTATACTCTGTGATGTTTGCAAAACGATGAAATTGCCTAATGGGATATTTCATAGAACAGATCCCAGTTGATAAGTGATGCATAACTGTGTAGAGAATAAAACAGTGGACCATAAATAGTAATTGTCATGTTCCCAATTTCAGGGAAAATTTTCAATATTTCACCATTAAGTACATTGCATATGTTGAAATTAGGTATGTTTGTATATCAAAACACATCCTTAAAGGAGGGAAAGAGCAGTCACACAATGGAAGATATTTTTAATAAATATCTCTAGTAAAGGACTTGTATTCAAAATATATAAAGAACTCCTATAAGTTCATAAAAGTCAGACAACTTAATTGAAAATAGGGAAATATTTGAGCACATACTTCACAAAAGAAAATATCTAAGAAGCCAAAAAACATGTGAGAAGATAAGTACATTTATAAGTCATCAAGGAAATAGAAATTAAAATCACAACGTAATACCACTACATACAAACTAAAAAGGCTAAGATGAAAATTACTGACAACATCACATATTGCTGAGTATGTGGAGTAGGTAGAAATCTCACGCACAGCTGATGGGAATATAAATGGTCAAACTACTTGAGAAAACTATTTGACAGCATCTATTAAAGCTCAACACACACGTATTCTTTGTCTCAACAATAATATATGCAACAGAAATACTATTATTATTAAAATACATGCACAAGAGTATTCATCAAAAACTGAAAAATGGCTCAAATGTCTATCAAGAGTAGAAATGAATGAATAAATAAATAAATATTATATATTATAATACAGTATAAAACAATGAGAAGAAGCTATTGCTAGAGGAATAGCTTTGAACTTGGTGAAATACACACTGTAGACTTCTATTTACATGCAATTCAAAAAAATAGACAAAAGTAATCAATGACATTAGAAGTCAAGGTGGAGAATGGTACTAGGAAAAGGCACAAGGAAGCTTCTAAAGTGCTAGTAATATTAAATATTGTGATCTGGAAGCTGGTTACATAAGTGTGTTGAATATGAATGTAGTGAAAGTGGACATTCTTGTCTTGTTTCAGTTCTTAGGAGAATTGCTTTCAACTTTTCCCCATTAAGCATGATTTTGACAGTGGGTTTGTCATATATGGCTCTCATTATTTTGAGGTAAGTTCCTTCTATGCCTAGTTTGTTGAAGATTTTTGTTATGCAGGGATGCTGAATTTTATTAAATGCTCTTTCTGCATCTATTGAATGATCATACAGTTTTTGCTAATTCTGCTTGTGTGATGA
This sequence comes from Piliocolobus tephrosceles, assembly GCF_002776525.5. NCBI lineage: Eukaryota > Metazoa > Chordata > Mammalia > Primates > Cercopithecidae > Piliocolobus > Piliocolobus tephrosceles. The sequence continues at coordinate 106,038,666 of NC_045441.1, forward strand.
ATCACATTTATTGATTTACATATGTTGAACCATCCTTGCATACCTAGAATAGAACCTGCTTGATCCTGAAGAATTATCTTTTTGATGTGCTGTTGGATTTGGTTTGCTAGTATTTTGTTAAGGATTTTTGCATCTATGATCATCCAGGGTTATTGGTCTGTAGTTCTCTTTTTTCATCGTGTCCTTGTCTGACTTTGGTATCAGGATGTTATACCAGTTCCAGTTATAACAGTTCCAGTTAGTATTGATACCAGTTTTTTTTTTTTTTTTTTTTTTCCTGAGATGGAGTCTCGCTGTGTTACCCTGGCTGGAGTGCAGTGGCCTAATCTCAGCTACTACTACCATCTCCCCGGTTCAAGTGATTCTCCTATCTCAGCCTTTTAAGTAGCTGGGATTACAGGTGCACGCCGCCACCGCTGGCCAATTTTTTGTATTTTAGTAGAGAGATAGGGTTTCATTGTGTTGCCCAGGCTAGTACCGAACTCCTGAACCCAGGCAATCCACCTGCCTCAGCCTCCCAAAGTGCTAGGATTACAGGCATGAGCCACCGTGCGTGGCCTAGTACCAGTTCTTCTTTGTATGTTTGGTAGAATGCAGGTGTGAATCCATCTGGTCCTGATCTTTTTTCTAGGGGGAGATATTTTATTACTGACTCAATCTCACTACTCATTATTGGTCTGTTCAAAATTTCTGTTTCTTCCTGGTTCAATCTTGAGAGGTTGTATGTGTCCAGGAATTTATCCATTTTCACTAGGTTTCCTAGTTTATGAGCATAGAGATGTTTATAGTAGTCTCTGATCTTTTGTTTTTCTGCGGTATCCCTTGTAATATTTGCTTTTAAATTTCTGATTATATTTATTTGGATCTTCTCTCTTCTTGATTAATCTAGCTAGCAGTTTTTCAATTTTGTTTATCTTTTCAAAGATAAATAAACCAACTTTCATTTCATTGATCCTTTGTTTCATTGTGGTCTCAATTTCATTTAGCTCTGCTCTGATCTTTGTTATTGTTGTTCTTCTGTGAGTTTTGTGTTTGTTTTGCTTTTCTTTCCCTAGTTCTTTGAGGTGTGACAGTATGTTCACTTTTTCGATGCAGTTATTTAACACTATAAACTTCCCCATTAGCACTGTTTTTGCTGTATCCCAGAGGTTTTGGTATGTTGTATCTGCATTTTTATTCATTCCAAATACTTTAAAATATCCACCTTAATTTCATTATTGACCCAAAGATTGTTCAGGAGCATACTGTTTAATTTCCAAGTATTTTTATAATTTCAAGAATTCCTCTTGGTATTGATTTCTAGTTTTATTCCACTCTGGTCTGAGAAGATACTTGATATGATTTCAATATTTTAAAATTTATGGAAGCTCATTTTGTGGCCTGTGTATCTTATAGATTGTTCCATGTGCTGACGAGAAAAATGTATATTCTGAACTTGTTAGATAGAGTGTTCTATAAATGTCTGTTAGGCCGATTTGGTCTAAACTTCAATTTAAGTCCAGTGTTTCTTTGTTGATGTTCTGTCTCAATAACTTATCTGCTGCTGTCATAGAAGAGTCAAAGTCTTCCACTATTATTATGTTTGTATCTGTGTGTTTCTTTAAGTCTAGCAATAATTTCATGAATTTGGGTGCTCTCGTGCTAGTTACATATATATTTAGAATACTTACATCCTTGTTAAACTTGATCCATTTATCATTACATAATAACATTATTTGTGGGTGCTTTTACTCTTTTATTAATTAAAGTCTTTTTTTATTATATAAATATGGCTACTCCTGCTTTCTCTTAGTTTCTGTTTGTTTGTAGTATCTTTTTCCATGTCTTTGCTTCAATCCATAAGTGTCTTTACCAGTAAAGTGTTTTTTATTTTCAGCATATAGTTGGTTTGTTTCTTTTTATCCATTCTGTAAATCTATAGCTTTTAAGTAGAGCATTGAATCCATATATGTTCAAGGTTAGTATGCATACATGAGATTTTGTTCCTATCATAATGTTAATTGTTACCTAGTTGTTTTTGTGCATTCTTTGTTTCTTATTTTTCCTTTCTGTCTGGTTTGTCTTTGTAGTTTAATGGAGTTTGGCTGTGTTTCCATTTTATTCTTTATCTTCCTTGTTTCTATAATTATTTTATAAGACCTATGAGTTTTATACTTTTGTGCGTTTATGATGGTAAGTATTGACCTTTCATTTTCAAGTTTAAAACTCCTTTGAGCATTTCTCGTAGGACAGGTCTCAAAGTGAAAAATTTCCTCAGCATTTGTTTGTCTGATAAAGATATTGTTTCTCCTTCATTTATAAAGCTTATTTTGGCAGGATATACAATTCGTGGTTGACAGTTCTTTCTTTAAGAAGCCTGACAATAGGCTCCAAATCTCTCCCTTGAAGTGCTCTCCCATGGAATGGAGTTGCACAGTTTTTCAGTGGGTTAAGGTTTCTGCTAAGAAGTCTACTGTTAGTCTGATGGGGTTTCTGTTACAGGTGATTAGACACTTTTGCTGATTTTAGGATTTTTTTTCTTTCACATTGACTTTAGACCATCTAATGGCTATATGTTGTGGTTAATTACATTTTATAATGTATTTTTCTGGTGTTTGCTGGGCCTCTTGTACTCGATGTCTAAATCTCTTGCAAGGCTAGGGAAGTTTTCATCAATTAATTCCTCAGATAGATAGGTTTTCCAAACTTTTTGTTTGTTCTTCTCCTTTGGTAATACCAATGATTTGTAAGTTTGAGTGCTTTATGTAGTCCCATACCTCCTGAAGATTTTATTAATTCCTTTTTATTCTTTTTTCTTTATTTTTGGCTGACCAAATTAATTCAAAAGACCTGTAATCAAGTTTTGAGATTCTCTCTTCATCTTGGTATAGTCTATTGTTAACATTTTCATTTGACCTGACAATTTCTCACACTTCCAGGATTGTTATGCTGATTCATTTGGATAAAACTTTTTCCCTTACAATTTTGTAATTTGTTCAGTGAAATTTTCATTTCCAAAAGTTCTTCTTTGGCTTTTAAAAAAAGATATCTATGCCCTTGGTAAATTTCTCATTCATATCCTGAAATGATTTTCTGATTTCTTTGAACTGGTTTTCAAAGTTTTCTTGGGTCTCATTGAACATCTTTAAAATCAACATTTTAAATTCTTTATCTGGCATTTCAAAAATTTTGTTTTGGTTAGGATTCATTGCTAGATATGTAATGAGATCTATTGGGGTATCATAACACTCTACTTTTTTACACTTCTAGCATTGTTATGATGATACCTTCTCATCTGGAGGAACTGTCACTTCTTATTTTTGAATTTACCTTCATTTGGATGGAATTTTTATTTTCCTTGAGGATATGACTATAATGTATATTGAGTAGGGCCACTTGGCTTTGCTTCTGTGGACATTCAGTGGTGAAGATTCTGTATGAATTTATTGGTTATAAATAGCCTTAGTGTAGTGGCTTTTTCTAATGTCAGTTGTAGTAGATGTGTACTGGGCATGTGAGCAAGATCACAGCTTTCTGAGAACCATGGTGGTGGACATCATGAGAAGTTTATATTGTTCCCAAACATTGTGCACTCGTATCAGCAGAGTTTTTATTTGTTTGTGCAGGTTGACCTCTTGGCCAGGAGATGGCACTTGCAAGTAAGAGCTGACATTTGTGGTAGCATGCTTGAATTTTGTTTACTAGAAGAAGTTCTTGTGATAGTTTGCCAAGAATGATGGTTTCCAGCTGCATCCATCATTCTTGGTAAACTATCACAAGAACAGAAAACCAAACACCGCATGTTCTCACTCATAGGTGGGAACTGAACAATGAGATCACCTGGACTTGGGAAGGGGAACATCACACACCGGGGCCTATCATGGGGAGGGGGGAGTGGGGAGGGATTGCATTGGGAGTTATACCTGATATAAATGATGAATTGATGGGTGCTTACGAGTTGATGGGTGCAGCACACCAACATGGCACAAGTATACATATGTAACAAACCTGCACGCTATGCACATGTACCCTAGAACTTAAAGTATAATAAAATAAAAAATAAAAAAAAAATTAAAAAAAAAAAAAAAAAGAAGAAGTTCTTTAGTCCCAGGCAATAGGCTGGACTGTGGAATGCACAGTGGTTTAGATATTACATTCAGCCTTGGAAGGGTGCAGTGAATCTGGGCAGACCTGGACCAGATGAGCCTGTACTCAGGCCCCATAATGGTGAACAAAAGCACCAGCTCAAACAGGGATCCAGAGGGCACTTGCCAAATACCTGGATATATGCCCAGGTGAGGAGCAGAGAAACTGCCACTGAACCAAGTTCCTTGCATGGGAAGGGAATGGTGGGCCAAGCTCCTAATCCAGGTGAGCAAATGTGAGATCTGCCTCCTTCTCACTCCTTATAACTGGCAGGACTCATTTCCCCATCCTAACCAATGGAGTGAGCTGGAACACTCAGTAAAGTCACACACACACTGGGTTTAGATCGCAAAGCCATCCCTGTCCATAAATCTTGGGGCCTAGGCAAAACTGTGCTCCAGCAAATCTCCTGCTCTGCTGCTGTAAATAGATAGCCCAACTCCAGCATTTAAGGCTAGAGCACATTTTATACTTGCCATTCAGTTCTGCCTGTGGTGGCCCTTCTCCAGACCTGGCACTCGAGTCTTTAGCCCAAGATACTCTAACGCCCTTGTAAGTAGCTTCTTCTAGGCTTGCTGAATCCTGTCCAGCTTAGTCTAAGTCACAATTGATAATGGTGTCCTCCTATTGGTCCTGGGTCTGGGAAAATGCCTGGAGTACATCCTGGTGCCTATCCTTTTAGACATTCCCAGTCTCTTGTGGGTTAGCTCTAGCCCTTGGAAAAGACAAGATGCTCTCCCATGGAATGGGGTTGCACAGTTTTCCAGTGAAAAGGTGGGTCACAGTGGGACATTTACTTCCCTCTCATTTTGGGCCTTCACTCACAGTCCTCAGTTAGATCGTGCCACAGAGGCTGCCTGTCCACCTTCTCTTCCCCCTGATATCTGAAGTATCCCTCACTTTTCTGGTGAATTCCCATGCTCCATCTTGGATAAAAGATCACAGTGCAAATCTATACATATTATTTTCTTCCAAGTGGGTAAGGCATGCTGAAAAAGCCTCTAATCTGCCATCTTGAAAAAAAAGTCTATATATGGTTATGTTTATATATGTTCAAAATATCTTCTGAAAGTCCCTATTCATTTATTCTGTCCATTCATTTCTTTATATTCTTAAGCATATTTATAGTAGCAACTTTAAAGTTTCTGTTTGATGATTTTAACATCTGGATCATCTCAAGGTTTCTTTCTTTTGATTATTTTTTATATAAACTTTTTTATTTCTTTGCTTCTTCGCATTATTTTAGATTGTATGTATTTTAGATTTTAAACATTATACTTTTAGAGTTTAGATTACATGATTTTTTGTATGTATTTTATGTAAGTATTTTGGCCTTTAGATTTCATATTTTATGTGGATGACACTGTAGGGACTCCTGATTATGTTCTTTTTTAAAAGGATACTGAGCTTTGCTCCGGTAGGCAGTTAACTTACTAGACCTTCTTTGATCTGTTAGTCTTACATTTATGTTTCATTTAAGCGGGTTTATTTCTGTTTTGTCTTTAGTCTTAGAGTTGGGTCCTATTTATTTACTTGATCTTTATCCCTGTTTCTTATCATTTCTGGAGTCATAGTTGTTGCTGGAGGGGTTCAATAGGATCTCTTCACTCTGACTCAGCCCAACTCCAATGTATCCTGGTAATAGAAAACTGCTAGTGTTTTTCTCTTTTCATTTCTCAGCCTTGAAACAACTTATTTCTATTAGGCCTTTTGCCATATTTCTCTGCATGTATAAAGCATAGAGATTAGTTAAAGACTCAGGAGTAATCTCCATGAATTCTGGGACCCACATCTGTGTTTCTTCCTCTTTTCTAATCCTCTGTCCTGAAAATTCTACCTCCCTTAAGGGCCTTGCACCCCAGTATCTGCCTTAGCTCAGGTAAACTGCTTCTCTACTTTCGTTCCATAACTATTAGCCAAGATAGGAAAAGTGTCTCCAGGAAGAGAGCCTGAGTGATTATGGTGTTTACCTCTCCTAGTCTTTTTCTGTTCTCTCAAGTTCTGCACTGCCTATCATGCAATGCCTGAAAACTGTTGCTTTATATATTTCATCAAGTTCATACTTGTATAGAATGCATCAAGTTCATACTTGTATAGAATGTTTACTCAAGGAATAGATTGAATATTCATTTTCCATCATTATTTGAAACATAAATTAATCCGCAGATCTTTTGAGAAAAACAGAAGGATGAAGAAAAATACAAATGACACAAAAACATAGTATAATAATTAAAGGCCAGATGTGGTGGCTCATACCTGTAATCCCAGCACTTTAGGAGGCTGAAGTGGGAGGATCTCTTGAGGTCAGGAGTTCAAGACCAGCCTGGGAAACCAGGGAAACCCTGTCCCTACTAAAAATACAAAAAAAAAAAAAAAAAAAAAAAGTTAGGCGTCGGGACAGGCACCTGTGATCTCAGCTACTCGGGAGGCTGAGACAGGAAAATCGCTTGAAGCTGGGAAGCAGAGGTTGCAGTGAGCTGAGATCATGCCCCTGCACTCCAGCCAGGGTGACAGAGTGAGACTCTATCTCAATATATATATATATACATATATATTAAAAGAGGAAATTAGTGTATTTATATAGTCTTTCATAGGCTTTCAAAAACTAATTCAACAAATATTTTAAGGTCTGTAGTGTAGCCCTGTCTTGGAGCACTCATTAGCTTTATTTGTATCATTTTTTATTTTATAGCTTCTTTCAAGAGTGTTCTCAATGCCACTGTACCCATGGAAAAATATCTGAGTCCTTGTATACCTCAGAATATAAAGTTCTTTTTCTTCAATATTTAATGATACTATTCTACTATCTTATTGTCTCCAGTGGTACTGCTGAGAAATTTGATGTCAGTCTGACATATTAGCTTACACGTGATCTACTCTTTCTTTTCATATATTTTTACAATCTGATATTGTTTTTATTAATCTTAATTCCATTGTCACTAAGATGGAAGGTTCCTGAATTTGTATGGGGTTTGTTCTCACACTCTGGCCGGTAAGAGTCTTGTATAATAGGGGCTGCCACTCCTTGCAGATTCAATCATCATAATGTCACCAATACTATGTACCAACATGATTTTTAAAAAGTAAAGAAGAGAAAAATGGATCCAATTCCTTCTTTGTGTACTAGATTGTGACGAAGCTGGAGAGTTAATATACCTCTGAAGTAAGACAGTGAAGGTGTATTGCAGGTCTTGACAACAAAATATCCTCCTCCTGATGCCCTTTATATGCCAAAGTACAAGTGCAGAGGGAAAAAGTCTTTTCCAGATCAATAGTTGCGTACCAATTATCAAGGGATGTATTGATTTACTCATGCAATAAAGCACATCTGGAATTGCAACTGCAATTTGAGTCATCACCACCTGAATGAATTTATGATAAATCCATTGTCATTTCTCAAGAGTCATCTATTTTCTGCACAAGCTAAGTAGATAGGCAGAACTGAATGTGGTAGAAAGCTGTTTAATACCAAATGTTGGTGAAGATGTAGGAATACGAGGCGCTTTGTTCATGTCTGGGAGTATGTAGTTGCACAACAATTTAGGAGACCAATTAGGCAGTACGTAATAGAACTGCCCTCTGATCCAACTTCATAGTCCCATATATATAATATCCTAGAGATATTTATAAATTTATAAATTCTGTCATATACATCTCAGAGATACTCTTTCATAAATTCATAAAATCTATCATATTTATCTCTGAGATATTCTCTCATAAATTTATGAGGGACAGAAGCAGTTCTGAAAATACAGTTTTGAAGACTTTAGTACACTAGATGCTATTTAAAAGTTAACACACAAGATCAGATAGAGGTAGGAAAATGCCCTTGAATAGAGTATGTTGTCATTTTGATTTTTATTGTTACATCTGTATAAATGGGCAGAAAGAAAAGACTAAAAGAGTATACACTAGAATGTTAAAAATGGTACTGTCAAGTTAAAAGAATTATTAGTAATTGTAAATTCAAGCTTTGCCTTCTTTTTTCACTCTGATTATATATTTTTAGGCAACAGATAGTCATCATTTAAACAATTATAATTTAAATAGTATGTACAGCTCTAATAACATCATCCTAATATGATGTGAAATCAGGAAAGCAGTATACAAACTGTATGTACAACATGTGTATAAAAAAAGGGGCCTAAAGAAAATGTGCCAAATGTTAACAGCTTTTATTTTTGAAAGTTATCATCAACTATTTTATTTTCTACCTTATATTTCTCTTTAAAATAAATATATTTTCCTTGTAACATGAAATAATCAATATATTTTAAAAATATTTATATGATTTGATGAAAGTTTAGAGAATTTATGAATGTATTGTATGGAATAAGAGATTTTATATTTATTACAGAAAAAATTAGAATTATCATATCTATTAAAATAAGGAACAATTATACCCATAAAATGGAACTGCTTCAACTATTAAAATTAGTTTTGCAAATATGTAGTATTAAAATATTCGAGATATTGTTGTTTAAAAAATCAATTTGAAAAATGATGTTATTCCAATTTTGTAAGCATTACATGTTTTCATACACTGAAAAAATATGCTTGAAGGAATACACCAGTGTTTCCAATGATTGTCTCCAGGTGGTAGGAGAATGGTTGGCTTTTGCTTTCTCCTTTATACTCTTCTGATGTTTATAAGTACAAATACTATATTTTTAAGATAGATTTTATATTTTAAAAATACTTTTCCTCATTCCATACATTCTTTTTTGGTTTATGATAAACAAGAGCACTAAAAGCTGTTTTAAAAGGTTTTTTTTTTTTTTTTCTCAAGAAAGGTAATCAACTATTGAGATTTAAGTAAATCTGTAACAAATTTAAATAATTAAAGAGCTTGTCAATATTGTTTTGAGTTTGCATAGTGAGGGAAAGCAGGCTTAAATTCAATTAAAAAACTTATTAGTGGTGATTCTAAGTCTAGCTATTTTCAGTGCATATTGACACTATATAACACATAGTAATTATATGTTTCTTCCTGAAATACCTGATCAAACACTATCTATAGTAAGCATATGTTCCAAATTGTTACAGATGTTCCTGTATCAAAAATACTTATATGAAAATTGTGTAGAATGTTTGGGGGTACTTTATTTGTGTTCTTTTTAAGATAAGTCACTTAATCTGATATATATCCATTCTACAGGTTGTAAACCTTTCCTTGGACACTTATTGGAACTTATTTAAAGTAAATTTAAATATTAGAAAACTTCTCCCCTTATTACCCATTGAACAAAGTCCAAATACTTTACCTTGGAATTCAAAACATTCTAGAGTCAGGTTTCAATGTACTTTTAAAATCTCACATATTTTTCTTTTTTTCTTCTACCCCAAATGCTCTATATTCCTTCTATACCACTATACTTGTCATTTTCTGAACATATTCTTTATTTCCTTATGTCAGTTTCTTAGCCCAGAATATCCTTCCTCTGTATCTCCACCTGTCAAAATTCTACCCATCTTCCAAGAAGTGTCTCATGTCATCTGCTCCACAAAGCTGTCTCTAATTTTAGATTATTCCCATTTTTCAGGTATTTTAAGGAATTTAAACATATTTTTCAATGAAAGGATGAACTTTTCTAATAAAAAGTAAATAACAGTGGCCTCAATGTTTATAGCATCGCTTCAGTTTAGTAATTCTCTTACAAAACAAAAGCAACTACAGTAACTGACAGTGGTATTCATTTTTCTTCCTTTTGGTGAACATTTATCTCTTTGTAGTACAGAGATTTTTATGCGCATGCAGGAAACATTTTCAATTCACTAGGACGTGTGTCTTAAAAAAAGCAAAGAAAAGAAATCCAGCTAAATGGCTATCCAGCATCAGACATGGTTTTCTTCTGAAGTATAAATGGAACTGTGGCTGCAGACCAGAAATCTTATCATAAATATGATGTACCATTTTTCTAAAAGTATATGCTGAGAAGATTTAGCATAATGTTTAACTATCAAAATTACTCATACTACTCTCACTGTGTTGGGAATATAGTAACCACATAGTACCACATAGTATGGGAATTAAAGTACATGTCCGTTCTTCATGTTTAAGATAGAAATACTTTTTTTTTCCGTTCTGTCCTGGAAATGAATAACTGTCATTGACAGGTCCCTCAGGTTTGGAGGCAGCCTGAAATGACTAGCATATCCCAGGTGTCCTTAGGTCAAAAGATGACTTCTGTGACTTTCTAAGACGATCTATAAAGGCTGTGTGATTGTGATGTTTTAAGCACTTTTTCTAGTAAATGGAAGTCAAGGGGCTCGTGGTTTTCACAATTTTTCCAGAAAGTATCTAGCCCAGTCCTATTGCCAGCCTTTTCCAGGCAGTTATAATGGAAGCATCTCCAAGGACAAGAGAACAAATTATTTTTTCACCTTTGGTATTTTTATTGTCCAGTCACTTCATAATCTAATGATTTAGGATTAATGAACAGTCACTAAATATATAACCATCAATAGAGAGTTTGTGGAGGGTTAATCACATTTTCAATTTTGTTTATACAAAATTTTAAGCCTTTTTAAATGCAAGGAAATAAGCAGAGTAACTTTTTGGGTTACTAACAGCACTATCTGCTATAATATGGATAATTAGATTTGTCATATTGATATATCATGGTAGTTATAAATAATATAATGTATTTTCTAGACAGCATAAAGACATTCATCCTATTCTAATAATCAATTTTAACCATATATTTAATGATTTAAGTTCTGAATCATACAATTTTACTAATATTGATATATTCACTTACAAATTCTTAAAAAAGCACATATTGTAACAGCTACAATATTTTTAAAATAACGAAAAAATGGCAAATAAAACAAGCTATTGAAAAGCATTTGACTAAAAAACATCAGTTGATTTTTAAAAAATGTTTAGAAAACTGCTGTTTTCATAACGGTATATTATTAAATCAGAATGAACACATACTCCATAGGAGTATTTCACTGTAATACTTTGTCTATATTAGGCATTGTTTTAAATTTAATGTTTTATTCATTTTCTAGGATATAATGAGAATCCTTATGTGACAGTTAAAGCAAACACTAAAACAACTCATACACGAAGGTTTGTGATTAAAATGATCTTTCCATGAAAAATGAGGATTCTATAAATAGTGAGCCTTACTGATCTTGTTAGGAATATAAACAGAGGACATACTATTAAATTCTAATCTATAGCTTGACCTTTTGTTCTAGTGGGGAAGGTTTATTTACTAACTCCCATTAATTTTGTTTCTTGGTTTTGTTTTTAGTTTTATCAACATAAATTTTTTGAATACATACAGAAAATTAGGGAGTGAGGAAGCAAACTCTCATTTCTACAAGTCTCTCCTCCATGTCCCTTCATTGAATTATTAATTTATTGGTAACTTTGATGACAACAACAAATTCAAGAATAGGGAATGAGACAATCATTTTACTTGAAAATTCAAATTGGTTTAGTTTGGCGTTTTGCTGTATCATCACTTACATGCAAAGATAAACCTAAAAACTTCCTAGAAATGTTGTGAAAGATTTGTTTACCAGAAAAACTCAATAATTTCATTTTAGTTTACTTTACATACAGATTTTCTGCAACTCAGGATTAAATATATTGAATAACCTTATATTCCTTAGTTGCCTCCAATTTTTATTATTAAGTAATAAGCCAGAAAAAATATATATATACATATATAGGTATACACACACACACACCTATATAGCTGTGTCTGTGTATATATATGTGTGTGTATATCTACCTATATATCTATATTATATATATATTTTTCTTTCTTGATACAGAGTGTCGCTCTGTCGCCCAGGCTGGAGTGCAGTGGCGTGATAGCGGCTGACTGCAAGCTCCGCCTCCCGGGTTCACGCCATTCTCCTGCCTCAGTCTCCCCAGTAGCTGGGTCTACAGGCACCCGCCACCATGCCCTGCTAATTTTTTTGTATTTTTAGTAGAGACGAGGTTTCACTGTGTTAGCCAGGATGGCCTCGATCTCCTGACCTTGTGATCCGCCCGCCTTAAGCCAGAAAATATTTATTCTCAACTATGTTAAACTCAGTTTAGTTGAGCGTTGAAGACATTTTGCTTAAAAGTGCCTGGGGAGGCCTTACAAATTGAAATCATGCTTGGAATTAAAATCCTGAGTTAAATATCTTGATCTTCATTGAACAACTCTTTTGAGTCAGGTCATCTAGTAAGTATATATTTTACCTCAGAAAGAAATTGAGTCAAGTTTTTGCATTCTCTGAAGCTTGGTTTGTATTTTATTAAATTCTTAATACTCAGACTTGTAAGGATCTAATGCTTGACATGACCACATAAAGATCACCCTGACAACCATATTGATTTATGGAGAGGTGTGGAAAAAATCAAATGCTACAAATATAGAAGCTTAAATCATATTTCTCCAGGTATAAGCCTCTTTCAATGGACTAGTCTCAATAAATCAGGCCTAGTAATATAAAGATTTGTAAAATCTTCAAGAAAAGATCCTCTAGAACTTCAAGTAGTTGTTGATAATTAAATATGTTCTTTATGACTCAGTGCTCAATACCACTGAGGATTAATACTCTGCATTTGATCATTCATTCAATACATGTTAATTAAACATATTTTTATGTTATTCAAAGTGTGATGTCTGTGATGTCATTTGACTTTGTGATGTCAAATGACTGAGTGTTCTTTTCCCTAGAGCTGCTTGCAGGTCGAGTCAGACATGAGCAAATTGCAATTATATATAACTGCTGCAATAGAGATGTAAGCAAGTATTATGGGACCATTGAATAAGGAGCAATGAGGAACACCTTTCAACAAATGTGATGAAGCAAAATTAAAACTGTATTTGATCACTAGAACATGTTTCTTTCCAACAGGGACAGTCATACTTAAAAATAGTAGTTAGAATAAACTGTAATCAGTACTCACTAAGTGCCGAACATTATTCTAAAGATATTGCAAGTAGTATTAATCCCATAATTCCTACCCAATTTATGTCACTGGGCTGAAAGAACATTGCTTCTGTACCTTCAGGTTTTAGTGCACGTAGGTTTTAGGGCACTAAACCCACCACAGCAAACTCACAGGGACAGGACACTGCAGGACATATTAACATTTAAAGGGAAATACTGTAATACCCAATATCTGTTGGACATCATATGAAATACTAGCTTGAGGTATTTCACTATTTCTACATTCGAATGCACTAAATTACATAGTTGACATCATCATATCCTTGAGAAGTTGAGCTTTCATCAGTTGCTGTTGCTGTGATAAAAAGCAAGTACTCTGCAAAAATCAATATGGATTGGGAAAAGATGGGGGATGGCCATGCCCAATATAACTGCATTGTTTGAAAAACTGTGCAGTACTCAATAGGTATACACCTATTAGTTAGTAACTGTAGTTATTTAATTATAAAATAAATGTTTTTTTAAAAAAATTCTGTTTATTCTTTTCCAAAGAATGATGATTTTACTAGGGCATAAAATGTAATAGGCTGTTGGTTCTAATTACTTAATGAAAGATTAAATTATTTATTTAAATTGTCATTTTGTTTGGTTTTGAGCATTTGTTTTAAAAAATTACAGAAAACCTAAGTGGCTGTGAACTAAGTTTGGGACCCCCGATCCATAGGGATTCTATTTAGAATATGCCCCCAAATGCCTATTTTAAAGTTTACGTAAGCAAAAGCAATTTAAATAGGTAGAATTAATTAAATGTATTTTACCTCCTCCATTCTTTGCCTTTTCTTAGGAATACAGTCAGTCCAGGGTTGCACTGAGTGGACACAAGATACAAATTAGTGTAATAACTGCTACCCTTTATTAAATAATAGGGATGGAATCTACAGTCAATCTGACTGTGTGTATATATGGCAGGGCTGCAAAATTACTCACATCCCACTCCTATAAATGATCTGGAGAAAGAAAATGAAAACAAAATACATGTATTCCAACTTAGTTTACAATTAAGTCCAAATAATCATTTAAGTGGTCCCCTTAGTTTTTCACTGTATTTTATTCATATAATTGTAGAAACTTCCACAAGCTTCTATTTCTTTGTACTCTTTCATCTGGAAGAAGAATGGGGCTGCAGCAGTGGGCGAAGACAATCTCTATGGGATCCTCTGGTTTTTCTGGACAGTGAGGATATTTCTCATCTGTCTGCACTCTGATTAAACTGCTGGTACTCGTACTGAACTTGTGGATCAGTGTACATATCTTATCTGGCCTTCCTTGCTCTGAGTTGGCTCTCATCATTACTTTGTACCCACAGTGTCTCTGCCATGTCCTCCATTCTGCCCTTGACTTAGCAAGGCCCATGGTAGACCTGCTGATTCACACTGCAGCTGCTTTCAGTGATTCCTTTAGAAAGATCAGAGGCCTTCTGTGCCCTCAACACAAGCAAAGAGGAGTGCAGGCAAACCAAACACCTGTCCTCTTTCTTCATATAAGCTGTGTATATTACTCCTTGTATCCTTTTTCCTTTTTTGCTCTCTTTTCTTAATACCTTTGGAACAAAAGATGACAAGCTCGCCTTTACCTTATCCATGTGACAGCATCCATGTTTCAGTCTGGCCTCTTGGGGAAGTATTAATGGAAACCAGGATGTGGGAGAGAAAGAAAGGTTTGGAGATGAGACCTTAAATTTGCAGTCATCTTAAAAATAGTTCACCAAAAACAAGTGTAATAAGGAATCATAATTCTAAAGAAAAATGTTTCAGTCCTAAGCCTTTGAATTTTAAATCTCTGCAAAACTAGCAAGTTGGGAATTGTTACGTATCAAAAAGTTTGGACTGAAATCTATCCCTCAACGTAGTAGAGCACAGATGACTTCAAACACAATTTGAAGGATACAAGCTTAATCTTCAAAGTAACAGTAATGATGATATATTCATATGCCACAACAGACGTAAATAATAAGTTTTTGGACTGTGAATTCCTTCAGTGATTTTGAAAGTGTACCATGTAGAAAACTGCACATTTAACTTAAGCTGACCTATTTACTAGTTCATTTTTTTTTTCAAAGTATCAGATTGTATAAAAATGTGATTTCAGGATGGAGATTGGAGCTGCAGGAAAGTGAACATTGCATTTCATTGTCTGCCAACTAACTTGTACAAGGCAGGCAATGAAGTATGATAGAAATAATACTGGTTTCAGAATTAGACAGCTTTTGATACAAGTACTTGCATGCACTTGAATGAATTCATTTCTCTTTTGGAATGGCATTTTCTCTTTTGCATGAGATAGTTCAACCAGATGATGTTTCTTCTTTAAACCCCTATATTCTTATAATGCTTTTTAAAATAAAACCATATTTTAATCTTTTTTTCAAGAATATAATCTTCATGGGATCATTACAAGTAGCTCATCATTATTGAATACTGTACCATTACTATATACATTAATAATAGAAATATATATAAGACGCTTCTATTAAATAAAGAGAAGAATTCAACATCTGAATTCTATCCATCATGGTTACTAAACATGATAAAGACCATTGAGCAACACAGTTCTTAGCATTTTATCAAACAAATTAAACTTTTGAAATTGAGAGGTCTTGGCATTTTTGTTTTTAAGCCAGGCTGCAAAATAAATCTGTCCTTTGTGTATCTTGCACTGACTACGTTGTGGTTCTCTGCAAATGGGGCATTGGTGCATGTAAACAAAATAGTTCCACTTAGCAGCGCACATAGCTCAGAGCCTTCTGTCCTGTTTTCAGTGACCTGGAATGTACAATGAGAGCAGGCAGTGTCAAATAAATGGCTTGACTAGTATATTTGTGGGCAGATAGAACCTTCATTTTCACCACCATAAATTTAAGAGATATTCACTTCCTTCTAGAAGACTATTATGGGGAAATAGAAGCATTGAGTTCTGTTTCATAAAGATTTCGTTTGGGAGATTGTGAAAAACAAGAGGGAAAATGGATTGGGAACATCTCCACCCTTGCTGTGAAATAATAATAAATTAAAGCCTTAAAAGGGGAAGAAAATCCTTCCAGTAGCTTATTAGAAAGAATTATATGCACAATCACACTACTTTGGTAAGCAATATTTTACTTATTTGATGTACCTACAAATTGTTTTTCTGCAGCAAGCTCATTTAATCTCTGACATTGATACCTTTAGTCTTCATAAGTAGAAAAACAAATATATAAAGCCAAATGTATTAGACAGTTCTGTTGCTTACTAAATAGATAGTAAAGAAAAATCTTATTGTGACATACTTATATGTTAAAAATAGATTTATGGTCATCTTTTTAAGTGAAGCAATTTCTTTTATGTGCACATCAAAGGTAAAATCCAACTATATAAATATCCTTTTTTTAAAAGGAATTCACGAAGGCGGTTTAATGTTTCTTAGTGGGAGAAAGTTCAGCTGAATTGGAAACGTGTTCCTAAGTGTATTTGCAGAAGATAGGCTCACACTTCAGTTTTGTTTTGTCTTTGTTTTGTTTTATTTTTAATCTAAAGTTCTATTGTATTTCCTCAGGCAACATTAGGCATATTAGAATATACTTATGTTAAGCAAAATATTCTAGGTTTAGTTAATTGATAAATGTATTTCAATTGTAAATGACTAAAAAAAAATCTAGATGTCAATGGGATTAAGGATCTAGATGCATGCATCTGGGTTAGCAGAGAAAATGAAGACAACTCAAAGTTCTAAAGCCAATGAATTCTCCTAACTTTGATGTTTTAAAGTTCATATTTTACACTTTAGTACATTTTAAGAAATTATGTAAACACTCATTTGTGCAAACGAAGAAGGCTTTAGATATTTCATTTATATATACCAGCAAATTTCTGACACTTGAAATAAGATTGAATTTTTATATGCTATCCTTTAAGGCACCCCTTTAAGAAGCTAGAATTCATTTCCCCTATTAACTACTTCAGTTTCCATCTGTCTCTGTCTCTGTCAATTTTATTTCTTTCCAAGGAGACAACAAAGACATTTTTACCATATAGGTATAAAATGCACAGGTATGGTCACCCAGGTTCCCTCCCATGCCTACTTAGTTCCCTACTGAACATTCCACCAATAAGTGGAAAGCTTAAGGAGGAAAGACACTAATGGGATCAGCATCTTCACTTTCAGTCTCTATTTAAAAAGCAACAATCCCAAGCCAGAAAGCTTCAGTGAGTCCCTTGTCCTTCTCCACTGCTCCAGGACTCAGAGCTGCACTATTAGTGATGACCTGCCCTGCTGGGATATTGCACAGCCACTTCATGCATAAAATTAATTCCTTGGTACAGGCAAAATAATGTCTCATCAAACCCCCTCACTGTAATTTCTGAAGAATGAAGGCAGGAAATATTTGAGGAAGAAAATGTTTTATGTGAGATACAAAACATAGGTTTATAGATTTAACTAGTCATGAAAAAAATAAAGATTTTGAAAATGTTTTATATGGGCTTTGCTATAACATGTTAAATTACTAAAACTGTCCAAGAGTGACGTACTTTCTAACTTAAAAGATAATAAAATCCTATGGCTACACAGACTCTTTGCCTAGGGCAGCAGGACACAATGGCATTGCCTTGCTTTGTGACAGGGAGAAAAATCTCCCCTCTTTTACTGCTTTCCCTCAGTATTAACACTTATTTCTAACATTTTTTTCACACAAACCCCGACCTCCATTTCACCCTTTTAAGTGATTCTCTTGATTATCACAGCTATATTTTCAGTAGTTTGACAGTTTGAAACATACTTTCTCTACCATTTATGTCTGCACAGAAACAGTCTGGTTGTCAGAGAATTCACAGAGTAGGAGTGGATGGAGAAAAATCACCATGCCTACTCTTGCCCTGGACCACACTTTTAACAGGCTTTAAATTATTTGGACAGGAAGCAAAACCATTCCCAGTCAAGTCAATGGTCTGCCGCTTGTTTGTAAAGCATTGGCTGATAGCAGCCTCCCAAAAACAACCCTTCGAGGAAGGGATTTTATATATTAAAAATGTGAGAGTCACAGAGGCTTGAAGTTTCGCTTAGAAATACCTTTAAAATAGAGCATGTCACCAGCAAGTTATTTTCAGAACTTTAACAAAGGATTCTAAAGTTTATATGGAGAGGCAAAAGATGAAGAATAGTCAACATAATTTTGAAGAACAAAAGTGGAGTTCTGACTGGCATTAGCTGACTTCAACACTTACATAAAACTCCTAGTACCACACTTGGTATTAGTGAAAGGAAAGACAAATAGATCAATGGAACAGAATAAAGAGCCCAGAAATAGGCCCACATAAATACAGTCAATTGATGTTTGACAAAGTTACAAAGGCAACACGATGGAGCAAAGATACCTTTTTAAATGATGCTGGAACAACCGGACATTCACATGCAAAAAAGTAAATTTAAACATAGACCCTATGCCCTTCACAAAAATTAACTCAAAATGGGTCATAGACCTAAATGTAAAACACGAAACATTTAGAAGATAATATAGGAAAAAAACCTACATAACCTTGGGAATGGCAATGACTTTTTAGATACAACACCAAAGTCATGATTCATGAAACAAATAATTAATAAGCTGGACTTTGTTAACATTAAAAGCCTCTGCTTTGTGAAAGACAATGTCAAGAAGAGAAGACAAACCACAGACTGAAAGAAAATATTTGCAAAACAAACATTGGATAAGGAACTGTTATCAAAAATCTACAAAGAAATCTCAAACTGCAATAATAAAAAAACCAAATAACCCATTTAAAAATAGAGCGAAGACCTTAACAAACACCTCACCAAAGAAGATATACACATGGCAAATAAGCCTATGAAAAGATGCTTCAATCATACGTCATCAAGGAAATGCAAATTAGATCAACAATGAGATACCACTGCATACCTATTAGAATGGCCAAAATTCCGAACACTTACCCAAATGCTGGTGAGGATACGGAGCAACAAGAACCCTCATTCACTGCTGGTGGGAATGTAAAATAGTACAGCTACTTCAGGAGATAGTTTGGTAGTTTATTATAAAACTAAGCATGCACTTATATGCAATCCAGCAATCATGCTGCTTGGTATTTACCCAAATGAATTGAAAACTTTTATCTACAAAGAGACTTGAAAACAGATGCTTAGAGTAACTTTATTGATAATTGCTAAAACTTGGAAGCAATCAGGATGTCTTTCAGTAGGTGGATGGATAAATTAAATGTGATACATCCAGATAATAGAATATTATTCAACACTAAAAAGAAATTAGGTATCAAGCCATGAAAGTGATACAGGAGTACTGGGAAGGGAAGAGTGCGGTCCCTTGAAATGATACAGAAGTGGGGAAGAGAAGTGCTGGGAAGGGGTGGGCGTGGTCCCTGACTAGGGCTCTACCCCCACAGACCTAAGTGAGAACAGGCACTTCTGCCTTGGCACCCAAATGTTGCATTTTCCAAGACCACCCTCACCATGTCCCCATCCTGGGCCTGTAAAAACCCGAGACCCTAGCAAGGCAGAGACAGAGGCAGCTGGACATGGAGGGGAGCACATCAGCAGAGGAACACACAGCCAGCTGGACGTCGAGAGGATCACACCTACAGGTACCAGCTCCCCATAGACCACTGACCAGCAGAATGACTTGGAGTTTGGCTAGGGTAGCTGGAGGAGATCCCTGGCCGCCCAGCCACCAGACTCCAAGGGAAAACTAGTTCCCTTCTAGATCCCTCATCTACTGAGAGCTATTTCCACTCAATAAAACCTTGCACTCATTCTCAAAGCCCACATGTGATCTAATTCTTCTGGCACACCAAAGCAAGAAACCCTGAAATACAGAAAGCCCTTTGTCCTTGCGACAAGGTAGAGGGTCTAACGGGACTGGTTAACGCAAGCTTCCTGTAGACGGCAAACTAAAAGAGCACCCTGTAACAAACACCCACTGAGGCTTCGCTGTAAACATTCACCTCTAGACCCTGCCTTGGGGTCGGAGCCCCACAGCCTGCCAGTCTGTATGCTCACCTATAGGTTCGAGCTGCCTGCGGGGCACTGAAGAAGCAAGCCACACCCCCATCGCACACCCTGCAAGGGGACAAGGGAAACCTTCCCTTTTCAAAAGACATGGAGGAACCTTAATTGTGTATTATTATGCAAAGTGAAAGAAGCCAATCCAAAAGGCTACATACAGTGTGATTTCAACTGTATGACATTCTGGAAAAGGCAAAACTATGAAGACAATAAAAAGATCAGTGATTGTCAGGGGTTGGGGAGATGGGGTTGAATAGGCAGAGTACAGAGGATTTTAGGGCAGTGAACCTACTCTGTATAATAATATAATGGTGGATTCATGTCATTATACATTTGTCCAAATCCATAGAATGTATAATACCAAAGTGAACACTATAGTAAGACTATGGACTTTGAGTTATTATGAAGTGTTAGTGTAGGTTTGTTAATTGTAACAAATGTACCCTCTGGTGGAGGATATTGATAATCTAGGAGGCTATGTATGTACTGGGGTAGAGGGTATGTATGAAATTTCTGTGTCTTCCTCTCAGTTTTGCTGTGAACCTAAAATTACTCTAAAAAGTCCTAAACAAATAAATAAATAAAGTGTTCATTCCCATAATTCTGCTAATGAAAGAAACTGAGGCCCAACATGTTTATATACTAGCATTGGTCACATTCTTAATGGGTAGAGCTGAATCCCACTTATTTCTATTCTAATCTCTGAGAAACACTCCTTTTCCACATATAATTATCTACTTGTACTTTTTATTGTAACTAGTACTCACAGTGTTAAGTCAAGTGAATGATAAATATTACATTTGTATTTAGAAAAATGAGTATCAGTAATGCTTCCTATAGGCCAGTTAGTGAGTGCTTTCTTTTTTTCTTCTTATTTTTCCCCTAAGTGTTGGTAATATGATTTTCCCACACTCCCTTTTTATAGTGCCACTGAAGTATCAAACCAATCAGAGATGAGAGAGCACGGCTAGTAGGGTACAATTAAGTTTACAGCCTGAGTCACCTATTTCTGAGGCTCTAAGTTACATTCAAGTTTTAAGAGAAATCATAGGTACAGCCTGGTCACATGGGAACTGAGCACATTTAGGGAAATGTAATTAAATAGTGTGGATTTTACAAAATCTGTTAAGTGTGGTTTTATAACATCTCTTCACCAATCTTCATTAAAAGGAATTTCAACAGGTACTGAGACATCATCCAAAACAATGTGCTACAGAATCACAGATGGTCTACATAGTGGGGTAAACCTCAGTGACTTCAGGAAAAAAACATTCAGCAATGCAAAACTTCAGAGGCATCAAAAATTCCTGTTGAAGAAATTTAGCAGGTTAAGAAATTTCCTCCTCAGTAGGGGCATTCGTCTCCATCTAAGTCATTCATTTTTGTCTAGGTTATTATGCTTGGATGGGAAAAGCATCACAAAACCACAGGTTCACCTTTCTGCTATTCAGAGAAAGAATTTCAATTGTCAGAGGAAAATACTAACAATTAGAGAAGCAACATAGAAAATGAAATTGCAAAGAGACCATATTTGAGTTTATCAGACTAAAATGTTATGAACGTTATGTTTTCAGAAACAAAGAACAAATCTTAATATTGAAGTTCCAGATTGAGTGGAAGATATCAGGACTCAGTTTCCTGAATTTTGTGAGAGATCACTGAAACCTGATTTTGAATTGATATTCATCAGGTCTAATTTTGCCAGCGTTATAAGCTAAGATGAACTCTAAATTTTATAGTGCTCAGGGCCCTTTTTTCCATTCCTTTAAGTTCTTTTTTCAAAGTAGTGCATGCACATAATTAAACAGATCCCACAGTGCAGAAGATATTCTAATGAAGAATAAGTGTCTGCCATCCCTCTCCCATCTCCCTCAGTCCACCACTCCACACTGCTGCTTGTCCTGCTGCCAAGAAAAATAAAATCAAAACCAAAGTATCTCCTGCTTTTAACTCTTACTCCAGTTATTGCCAAGTCTTTACATATTAAACCGATAATTTTATTTATTGACTTACAATTTAAGATTTTATCTATCTATTAACTTAGCATTATGAAACTTGAAGATTTATTTTAATGAACTCCTCTCTACTTTTGAGTTCATAGAAGTAGAAAATACAATCGTGGTCATTAGAGAATGGGAAAGGTAGGGAGAAGAGGATGATAGGGAGAGGCTGGCTAACAACGTTACATTTAGATGAGAAGAAAAACTTCTAGTGCTCTGTAGCACTGTAGGGTTAAAATGGTTAACAATAATTTAGTGTATATTTTCAAAAAGCTAGAAAAAATGGAATGTTTATAGCACAAATAAATTATAAATGTTCCAGGTGATAGATATGCTAATGACCCTGATCTGATCATTACACTTTGTATACATATATCAAATGTCCCTCTGTATCCCATAAATATATACAATTATGATGTGTCAACTAAAAATAAAAGGAACAAAATAAAATTCTCTTTATTTTAAAAGATATTATTTAGTTTTTCATTTGTCTACTGTCTATTTTTGTAATGTTAAACCTCTATTTCTTGTTCTATCAAACTTTAGAGAACATCTGTTGACCACTCCCCATTCCACCTATTTGATATTATTAATTCCCCCATGTTTCCTCTACTTCCCACCTCTCTTCATTCATGTTCCCTGATTTCTGTCAGTTGTATCTTTGCTTCCACAGCTAAATGGCCGAAAATATTAATGTTCTGTTTTGTAAGTATATTTACATTTGTTGACAGTCTATTAAACTTTGACTGTTATGGCTTCCTCTTACTACAGAGGGTGTTGTCAAACCCTCTGTAATAAAACAAGCAAACACAGTAGGTAACTTACTGTCTGAAAGTTTTAGGAATTTTTTAAGCTTGTAAGATTGTCCTTCTAGATAAATTATTAAGCTGAAGCTACTTAAGTTTATATTTTATTAGAGGAGTGGATGAATGATTTAGGCCTGTTATTGTTTTTATCAACTCTGGGAGAAATTTGTCAGATGCAGCACAGGATTATGTGTAGCTTTTATTGATCGTTTTGTGGCCTTTGACTCCAAGTCCATGAATCAGTTATAGGTCTAACTAAATGAATTCAGTATAGACCAGCAGCTTCTGATAGAACTTGCACTTAGAAACAGTCTCCTGGTGAGTCACATAATAATTTCCAGCAGATAAAGTAGGGATGTGTACTGACTTCCCTTCTCTTCAACTAGTTCTTTAATAACTCAATACTTCTTTTGTGTGAGCTTGGTGTAGGCACCTGCTGGTTCTCCAAGTAAAGAGACCAGGGAAATAATCACCTTCTTGTGTGCTGGGAACATTGTTTTATTGTCACAAATTAAGAGTATGTTAGCAGTGCTGTCTAATTAATATCAGATAGAATAGCTAAACATCAACTATTGCATGAAGAGGGTAATTATTTTTGGTAATAAACATCTAGCCTCCGTCTACTTTACAGTGAATAGGCTTGCAGAGCTCCCTAAGTCTGCATGCACAGGAATTATTTGGAAAGCCTGTTAGGCACACAGTCTCCTGGAAGATCTTCAGTTAGTAGGTGTGTGAGGTGGGTCCTGAGCATCTATGATTTAGAAAATCTTCTCAAGTGATGCTAAGGCAAAGCCAGGTTTTAGAAATATTGTGTTAAGCAAGCTATCTTGCTTCTTATTTACAGGCACATTGTGCAATCAGTTTACTTATTTAAATGTAAACAATTTTTCAAAGGATTTTTGAAGATTTGTTCCCAAGTCTACAGCAGGTGTTTAGTAGCACCTACTTAAATTTATTTTTCTATTTTAGAATTATCATGGCCTCGTTATTGATATATCCTTTGGAAATTTTGTTATCCATCTGTTTATAACTTGTAATTGGATGCAAATTTCTTTTCGGAGGATATCTTGTCTCTGCTCATGGAATTGTTTACACTCAAGTGAGCTTTCTGTTATGCTTCAGCTCATCTCCTTGAAGAGTCTTTTCAGGCACATATTTTTTATGAGTTAAGTTCTGCTAACCTAAATTCCTACCTAAAAATATGATCATGGGTGCATATAAACCAACTCTCAACTGGCAATATAATATAATTACACTCCTGATACTTGTCAAATAACATAACCTTGAGCTCTCTGTTGACCAACCTTATTTTAAAATTGTGTTAAAATAAATAACACTTTTGAAAAACTGTGTGAAATATATGCATTGCAACCCATGATAAAATTTGTCCTTTGTTCAAGTCAGAACAAGAGAGAACTGAGTAGTTTTCTGCATTGTTTTGGCCCCTAATGTTTTACTTTCATTAACATTGGACCACCCATCTCCATCGAGAGAACAAAAATCTATATATAATCCATAACAGTGATTACTATTAGGATCTTACCTATCTAGTGTTTAAATTAATGGAAAAATTTGAAAAGCACTGAATATCTATAACCTTCAAAAGATGGAGGAGGATATAGTGGTATCTCTCAGTTTAGGAATACAACTATAAGTGTAGAAATTAATTGTTGACCCATATTTTGTCTTAAAAGCTCACCAATTATATTCTGCTACTACATACATACATGTTGATTTTAATACAAATACATGATTATAATTTTCCTCTAAATTTTCAAATAAATTTCAATTCCACAGAGATGTGCTGTGTTTATCCCATGGGTCTACGTAGTAACAGGTACGTGGCATGGCTATCAGAGGAAGCACACTCCAGTTATAAAACCACAGTCATTGTCCTTTTTTGAGAATTCACAGGAAAATATTTTTTCTGTCCTTATGTTGGAAAGCTGGACTTCTGATGAACAACTCTTTGATTTGTGTCTTAAAGATACCATGAACATTGTAACTCATTCTGTTTCCACCTTTATCCTCTAGAAAGCTTCCAGTTATATTGCCAAACATCTTGAACATATGTTCAGAACAATTGGGCATGTGACTTTTAAAAATTTGAATCAGCTATCTGGCTCCATTTAATTTTTCTATCTTTTTATTCTTCTATAACAAATCTTGATCCATTTTATTGTTTAGAAAAACTCCTACTTAAAATCCCAAATTCTAAGAATTCACTTTCATACTATAAGCTTCTGTATTTCCACTTCTTCCTTCACTTCATATACTATGACATCTACTCTTTGTCCTCATGGAAATCTTCATTCTCTTTATTTGCTGCTTGATATACTCAGTTCCCATTTTGGACAATGGCATTAAGATCCATCTGGTCACCCAAGCCTAAATCCTGGGAACTACCTTGAAAGTCTCTTTACGCAGTACCCTACCTGCAAATATTATTTTTTCACTTCCATTTCTTTAGAATTTTGAGAATTTGTGTTTTCCTTCTTTATTTCCACAGCCATCATCTTAATTCAGGCAGTCAACATTTCTTGCCTATACCTGATATTCCAATAGTCCCCTTAATGGGTTCCTTGCTTCAAGTCTTATTCCGCCAACCCCCAGCCCTGAATTATTTCCCACATTTTTGCCAGAGTTATCTTTTCAAAATACTAATCTTTATAAATCACATTATCTTATTCAGCTACTTAGAGTTCTTCAGTGTCTTACCACTGTCTATAGAATAAGCTCAAACTTTAGCATGGCACACACAGTCCCTCATGACTGACTGATCCCCGGCTACCCTGTAGAATATTTCCTCTCGTGACTCCACAACATGCTCCACTTCAGCCTTGCTAAGTACTTCAATGCTCTAAGGGTACCATACTGCTCCCTAGAGCTGGACTTTTGTACTTGGTATATCTTCTCTCTAGAATATTCTACCTAACTCTACCTCCCCAGTTTAATTTTTGGGGAAAATTTTATTTATGCTGGTAAGACATACCATATTGACATTTATATCCTCCATACTTAATAAAATCTCTTCCCTCCTGTGTTAGCCTCTTTTCCTATCACTCTCTTCTGTGTCCATGTTGCATTCACACAGGATCTCTGGTGCCTTGACCTCTTCCTTTTCCATCTAGGGACTTCACATACATTGTTTTCCTTGAATGAGATGTTCTCCTGCCCTTCTTTTTACTTAAACTATTCACATGAATTTTTTCAGATATATGCCTAGGCCATGATAAGCAAAAGCCTCCATGTGACAAAATCAAATGGAAATTGTTCTATCCTTATCATGACTTCTCAACAATATTTAATCAGACATGCGATTCTATTATTTTTGAACACTTTCTTCTCTCGTTTCTGCAGAAATAGACTCCATTTTCTTCCTGCCTCATTAACTGACTCACTTTTCTGACTCTTTCTTTGCTACCCAAAATCTACTGGTTGGATTTTCTCAGGACTGAGTCCTTGGGTCCATTTTCTTCTCTTGTTATGGTCTCTCTATAGCTCTATAGGATAGGTGATTTCAGCAGGTATTTTTTGTTTGTTTGTTTGTTTTGTTTGTTTGTTTTTGATTTTACACAGTCTTACTCTATCGCCCAGGCTGGAGTGCAGTAATGCATGCAATCTCAGCTCACTGCAAGCTCCACCTCATGGATTCAAGTGGTTCTCTTGCCTCAGCACCGAGTAGCTAGGATTACAGCCATGCCCAGCTAATTTTCATATTTTTAGTAGAGACGGGGTTTTGCCATGTTGGCCAGGCTGGTCTTGAACTCCTGGACTTGAGTGATCACCAGTTTTTTGGCTTAAAATACCAGATGAGGCTCTTCTAAAAACCAGAGTTGTAAATACAATATCTTACATGAGATCTGCGCTTGGATGAGTCAGAGACATCTCAAACTTAACATGTTCTAAAATGTTTTATTGTATTTCTCTCTGGCAGAAACCTGACATCTCCCAGTCTTTTTAAGTTCAGCAAATGACACCACCATCTACTGTGTTACTAAAGCAGGAGCCTTGGACTGCCATTCCTCTTTTCTCCAACTCCTTCACTGTGATCTTTCCCTCTGATTGTTTTCACATCATCTGTACTGGCCTCCCAGTTCTGCTCTGGGCTCCCTCCTATACATTCTCCAGGCAGAAACCAAATGACTTTGTCAAAATCTAAGTCATATTGTGCCACTCTTCTTAAAACCTATAGATAGTTTCCTAATTGGAGTACAACAGTCACTCAAAACAAGTCCAGCTTCATCTAATGGAACTCTCTTGTCGCTTGCTCACCTGACTGATGCCAGCATAGACAGGCCTAGCTCTTCCTAGCTGCAGGGCCTTTGCCCTTGCCACTTGTATTGCCAGAAGCTAACCTCTAAATCCAAAAATAATTACTTTCTTATTCTTGGGTTCTCAGCTTAGATTTTGTTGTTTAGAGAGTACTCCCCGGAACAACTGTGGCAGGTCCTCTGTTTTCCTTGTGTTTTGTTTATTCACTACCTATTCCTTCTTATAGTTGATGACTTAGAGTTTATTTATATGTTCTGTCATTCCAATGAAACTTAAGTCTTCACAAGGGCAGATATTATGTCTTCTCTTTAATGTTTCATCTCCAATTCTAGCATGGTGCCAGAGTAGGTACTTAATAAGTACTTGTTTAATGAATGAATCCCTTGGTTTAAACATCATGGGAAACCTGCAGTCCTTCACACTAGCATAGATTAACTCATTATGTGGCCCTCTAACTCTTTATACTTCTCTTTTATTATACTTTGCCCATTTATAATAACTGTTTCCAATGTTAAATAGCAAAGACATGGGACCTTATATGTTTGTTTGTTTTTCATCACGGTATCCCCAGCACTTTGCATAGTGGCTGCAGTGTGGCAAGTGCTTCACAAATATTTAGGTGGTTAACGAATATCTGCAGAAGATTACTAATTTCTTTGTTTACTGAATGAATTGATTAAATCAAAATTGCTAAAGGTAACTTAGAGACTTAAAGGGCAGAAATGACTTGTATAACAACATAAGAGGAGCTCTCATATTGAGTTGGAGCTTAGAGAGGATTGTGATTTGATCATTGCTATCTGAATAATGTTATGTCTGTAAAAGGAGACAAAACTATATGAAATTAGAAAAACAATTTAATAATTTGCATAGAAGAAGAGCATTGGTTCAGACACAGTATGAAGTAAAGCAGAAAACCCCTGATGAAACAAAAACTATTTATCAGTAGTGAGTCCAAAGAGTATAGGCAAAGCTTAGCCACATAGAAAATTATACCCTTTGAAAGACAGAATATTGAATCTAAGCAATTCATAAATAATAGAAAATGCAGAAAGATAAATAAAAATTATTACATAAAGATAACAACATGAAAACACAAATTTCTAGATGAAATTCCAAAGTGTGTTCTGCTGCTGAAATGATGTGGGAAATAGGGGCTGGGAAACAGGTCTCAGATGAAATAAGCATAAACTAAACAAAACCATAGTTATGTCTTTCTTGAGATTTTCTCAAAGTCTTTAATGTTCTACACTGCTTTGGGGCCCATCAAGGGAAGTATATGGAATGGATTTTTTTTCCTGAACTTGTTTGACCAGGAAATAATGTTTGCACAAAATATCTAAGGATTGATCTGGGAATAATTAGTATTGGTCCTGAAAGTCCCCTTCCATTAGCAGAGATTTAGTTCGATGTTGTTAGATGTAAACTCTAATAATCATTCCTAGATTGTTAATAGGGGGCTTTAAGCAATCATATGCATGTATCTCCTGTAATTACTCAAGGGCAAATCCTAAAATTCTCTTCTATATGTGAAGACAGTGGAAATTATTCTACAAGGGGTATTAAGGAAAGAATGGATTGTTGAGAAGTAAGGAGAAAGTGAGAATTATGAAAACAGTGCACAGACATTGCTTAAATGCCAAAAAAATAAAAATAAAATAAAATAAAAGGAGCAAAGTCATAGTAATCTTTGTCCAATCCTTGACAGGGTCTAATTCATACATTTCAAAGTCATTAAATGGGTCAATGTAAGGTAAGATAATGGAGACTTACGATCTATTGACCTTATTACATCATTAAAAAAATCAAATTTTGGCCTGAAAATAGCAAATTCCTTCCCAGTAATTCACATTACCCAGAAATTTGGAACTTACTGGAATTCTTAATAAAAATTACAAATCTCCCTGTAATAAATTTCAATTGCCAGTTCTTGATAACTTTAAGTACAGTTTGCCATTAAACTTGCCTATTATCAACTATTGCTTACTTTTCACTGTTTTGCTTTTTAATCTTAGAAAAACTTTTACTTTCTTTTCTCTAGGTTACTTCCAGGTGTGGTGTAGAACCTTTTGTTCTGTTTGATCATGGTCTCTTAGCAAATTGATTTCCATTTTTGGCATAAACTACCTTTATGGTGCTTTTAATTGTTGCTTATGTAAACAGAGAGTACTTCATTGTGGGACTTCCTCAGACAGAGAACCAACTCTCACTAATGGGCAAACCCCTCCACTGAAGGTGAAATACTCTTCTAATCTCAAACCACACCGGAAACAGCCTTTTCCTGTGCTCATTTCACTGTTTTTCTTTCTTTCTTTTTTTTTTTTTTCTTTCGAAGGTGTAAGAAAGAAGAAAAAAAAGGATAATTTTGGTTCTTTTCTACATGTAGCTATAGTTTTTAAAGATAATAACTTTTTTTTAAGATAAAATGATGCCTGCTTATCTTAAAAATAAATCCAACGATTTAGAGAGGCACAAAGAAGAAATAACTCATCCAAAATCCCATCACACTGTTTCCCTCTGTTTATACAGCAGTGTTACATTTGGGAAACATTTTCCAATTTCTATGTGGATAAGCAGAGGGAAAGAGAAAGTGAGCCAGATATAATTATTTAAGAATTGGATGATAGAATACATGGTTTTTTAAAGATAAAAAATATTAAATTTAATTGCATTTGAATCTAACATTAAAAAAACAAATGAAACTGAAAGAATTATTAACCTTGAAATAAATGTTTCCTTACTAAATGATTATTATTTATAAAAAGGAAAAAACTTTCAAAGGACTGTAGTTAATAATAATGTATGATATTCTTGAAAATTGCTGAGAATAGATTTTAAGTGTTCTCACCACAAAAAAAAAGTGTGTGAGGTAATACCTATGTTAATTGGCTCAATTTAGCCATTCCACAATATGTGCACATTTCAAAACAAGTTGTACATAAAAAAATATAATTTTTATTTGTCAAAAAATAAATTTTAAAAAACTTTCTGAGATTAAGGAAGAAAACCAAAGTACGGAGCTTTTAAAAATCCATATCTATACTTAGTGAGGATGAACCTTTTTTGGGTTGTTGCTAATGAGTTTTTACTAATTTTAATATTTTCATTATTACTGTTCATTTTGTTATTTACTGGTAAGGAAAATTCTCTGGCATATTTTCACTTCCCCATATCTACCTCTTTCCCATATCTTTAAAACCTGAAATAAATCCCAGAATCATTACCACTCAATCACACATAGTTTTCTTAACAGCCAGCATTCTCCATTTTTTCCCTTTGATTTCAGATGGCATTCATTATAGACTTTTATAATTTCTTCCAACACTAGACTCTTAAGGTGTCAAACCATATTTTTATTCTAAATGGTCTCAACATATTTAGATACAATAAGGAACTAATTTTCTAATTAACTTTTTCTTTTAGAATAGTTTTAGAATAGAATAGAATTTTAACATAAAAATTGCAATGATGGTACAGAGAATACCCACATACTCCTAATGGGGTTTCCTCTATTGTTAAAATATTACATTGGAGTTACATTTTTCCAAAATTAAAAACACAAGCATTGGTATATTGCTGTTTACTGAACTCCATATTTTGTTTAAGATCCACTCATTTTCCCACAAATGTATTTTTTCTTCTTTCTGGATACCATCCAGGATATCATATTTAGTAGTTATGTGTACTTAGTTACCTCTAGTCAATAGTTTCTCAGACTTTCCTTGTTTTTGATGACCTTGATATTTTGAGGAGTACTGGTAAGATAGTTAAAAAAAGTTCCTTAATTTTGGTTTGTCTGATGGTTTTCTAGTGGCTAGTTTTGAATTAGGAATTTATAGGACCTAATACCACAGCATTGAAATGTTTTTCTCATCACATTATATTGGAGATGTTGTTACGGGCTGAACCGCATCCCCCAAAATTAATATGTTGAAGTCTTAATTCCAAGCACATCACAAAATTACTATGTTTGGAGAGAGGACCTTGAAGGTTATAACTAAGGTGAACTGAAGTCCTATATTAGGTCCTAATCTAATCTAACTGATGTTCTTATAAGAAGAGATTAGAACATAGACAACCCTGACTGAGGACATAGAAAGAAGGCAGCCACTTGCAAACCAAGGAAGGAGACCTCTGAAAAATTCAAACCTTGTAGGACCTTGATCATGGACTTCTAGCCTCCAGAACTGTGAAAAAACTAATCTGCGTTCTTTTTTTATGCTTTAAGTTCTGTGATACATGTGTAGAATGTGCAGATTTGTTACATAGGTATACAGGTGCCATGGTGGTTTGCTGCACCCATCAACCTGTCATCTAAATTAGGTATTTCTCCTAATACTATCCCTCCCTTTGGCTCCCACCTCCCAACAGGCCCCAGTGTGTGATGTTCCCCTCCCTGTGATATGCTCTCATTGTTCAATTCCCACTTATGAGTGAGAACATGTGGTGTTTGGTTTTCTGTTCCTGAGTTAGTTTGCTGCGAATGATGGTATCCAGCTTCATTCATGCCCCTACAAAGGACATGAACTCATTCTGTTTTATGACTGCATAGTATTCCATGGTATATATGTGCCACATTTTCTTTATCCAGTCTATCATTGATGGGCATTTAGAATGGTTCCAAGTCTTTGCTACTGTGAATAGTGCTGTCATAAACATACGTGTGCATGTGTCCTTATACCGGAATGATTTATAATCCTTTGGGTATATACCCAGTAATGGGATTGCTGGGTCAAATGGCATTTCTAGTTCTAGATCCTTGAGGAATTGCCACACTATCTTTCACAATGGTTGAACTAATTTACATTCCCACCAACAGTATAAAAGTATTCCTATTTCTCCACATCCTCTCCAGCATCTGTTGTTTCCTGACTTTTTAATGATTACCATTCTAACTGGCATGAGATGGTATTTCATTGCAGTTTTGATTTGCATTTCCCTAATGTCCAGTGATGATGAGCTTTTTTTCATATGTTTGTTGGCCACATAAATATCTTCTTTTGAGAAGTGTCTGTTCATGTCTTTTGCCCACTTTTTGATGGGGTTGTCTGTTTTTTTTTTCTTGTAAATTTAAGTTCCTTATAAATCCTGGGTATTAGCCCTTTGTGAAATGGATAGATTGCAAAAATTTTCTCCCATTCTGTAGGTTGCCTGTTCACTCTGATGATAGTTTCTTTTGCTGTGCAGAAGCTCTTTAGTTTAATTAGATCCTATTTGTCAATTTTGGCTTTTGTTGCAATTGCTTTTGGTGTTTTAGTTATGAAGTCTTTGCCCATGCCTATGTCCTGAATGGTATTGCCTAGTTTTTCTTCTAGGGTTTTCATGGTCTTAGGTCCTATGTTTAAGCCTTTAATTCATCTTGAGTTGATTTTTGTATAAGGTGTAAGGAAGGGCTCCAGTTTCAGTTTTCTGCCTATGATTAGCCAGTTTTCCCAACACCATTTATTAAAAAATCATTTCCCCATTGCTTGTGTTTGTCAGATTTGTCAAAGATCACATGGTTGTAGACATGTGGTGTTATTTCTGAGGTTTCTGTTCTGTTCCATTGGTCCATATATATGTTTTTGTACCAGTACCATGTTGTTTGGGTTACTGTAGTCTTGTAGTATAGTTTGAAGTCAGGCAGTGTGATCCCTCCAGCTTTATTCTTTTTGCTTAGGATTGTCTTGGCTATACAGGCTCTTTTTTAGTTCCCCATGAAATTTAAAGTACTTTTTTCTAATTCTGTGAAGAAAGTCAATGGTAGCTTGATGATAGTAGTATTGAATCTATAAATTACTTTGGGCAGTATGGCCATTTTCATGATATCAGGTCTTCCTATTCAAGAGCATGGAATGTTTTTCCATTTGTTTCCTTGAGCAGTGGTTTGGAAACAACCTTAAAGAGGTCCTTCACATCCCTTCTAAGTTGTATTCCTAGGTATTTTATTCTCTTTGTAGCAATTGTCAATGGGAGTTCACTCATGATTTGGCTCTCTGTTTGTCTATTATTGGTGTATAGGAATGCTTGTGATTTTTGCACATTAATTTTGTATCCTGAGACTTGGCTGAAATTGCTTATCAGCTTAAGGAGTTTTTGGGCTGAGATGATGCAGTTTTCTGAATATACAATCATGTCATCTGCAAACAGAGATAGTCTGACTTCCTCTCTTCTTGTTTGAATACTCTTTATTTCTTTCTCTTCCTTGATTGCTCTGGCCTGAACTTCCAATAATATGTTGAATAGGAGTAGTGAGACAGGGCATCCTTGTCCTCTGCCAATTTTCAGAGGGAATGCTTCCAGCTTTTGCCCATTCAGTGTGATATTGGCTGTGGGTTTCTCATAAATAGCTCTTATTATTTTGAGATACACTCCATTAATACCTAGTTTATTGAGTGTTTTTAGCATGAAGTGGTGCTGAATTTTGTCAAAGGCCTTTTCTGCATCTATTGAGATAATCATGTGGTTTCTGTCGTTGGTTCTGTTTATGTGATGGATTATGTTTATTGATCTGCATATGTTGAACCAGCCTTGCATCCCAGGGATGAAATCCAACTGATCATGGTGGATAAGTTTTTTGATGTGCTGTGGATTCGATTTGCCAGTATTTTATTGAGGATTATTGCATCGATGTTTCTTCTAGGAATATTGGCCTGAAATTTTCTTTTATGTGTGTGTCCCTGCCAGGTTTTGATATCAAGATAATGCTGACCTCATCAAATGAGTTAGGGAGGAGTCCCTCTTTTTCTATTTTTCGGAATAATTTCAGAAGGAATGGTATCAGCTCCTCTTTGTACCTCTTGTAGAATTCGGCTATGAATCTGTCTGGTCCTGGGCTTTTACTGGTTGGTAGGCAATTAATTACTGCCTAAATTTCAGAACTTGTTATTGGTCTATTCAGGGATATGACTTCTTCCTGGTGTAGTCTTGGGAGGGTGTATGTGTCTAGGAATATATCCATTTCTTCTAGATTTTCTAGTTTATTTGCATAGAGATGTTGATAATATTCTCTCATGGTAGTTCGTATTTCTGTGGGATCGGTGGTGATATCCCCTTAATCCTTTTATTGTGTCTGTTTTATTCTTCTGTCTTTTCTTCTTTATTAGTCAGGCTAGCAGTCTAAATATTTTGTTAATCTTTTCGAAAAAATAGCTCTTGGGTTCATTGACTTTTTGAAGGGTTTTTCACATCTCTATCTCCTTCAATTCTGCTCTGATCTTAGTTATTTCTTGTCTTCTGCTAGCCTTTGAATTTGTTTGCTCTTGCTTCTCTAGTTCTTTTAATTGTGATGTTAGTGTTTCGATTTTAGATCTTTCCCACTTTCTCTTGTGGGCATTTAGTGCTATAAATTTCCCTCTAAACACTGCTTTAGCTGTGTCTCAGAGATTCTAGTATGTTGTGTCTTTGTTCTCTTTGGTTTCAAGTAACTTATTTATTTCTGCCTTAATTTTGTTATTTACCCAGTAGTGAATCAGGAGCAAGTTGTTCAGTTTCCATGTAGTTGTGAATTTTGAGTGAGTTTCTTAATTCAAAGTTCTAATTTGATTGCACTGTGCTCTGACAGCTGGTGTGTTATGATATCCTTTCTTTTGCATTTGCTAATGAGTGTTTTACTTCCAATTGTGTGGCCAATTTTAGAATAAGTGCTATGTGGTGCTGAGAAGAATGCATATTCTGTTGATTTGGGGTGGAGAGTTCTGTTGATGTCTATTAGTTTTGCTTAGTCCAGCACTGAGTACAAGTCCTGAATATCCTTGTTAATTTTCTGTCTCATTGATCTAATATTGACAGTGGGGTGTTAAAGTCTCTCACTATTATTGTGCTGGAGTCTAAACCTCTTTGTAGGTCTGTAAGAACTTGCTTTCTGAATCTGGGTACTCCTGTATTGGTTGCATATATATTTAGGATAGTGCTTCTTGTTGCATTGATCCTTTTACCATTATGTAATGCCCTTCTTTGTTTTCTTAAAATCTTTTTTGGTTTAAAGTCTGTTTTATCAGAGACTAATATAGCAACCCCTGCTTTTTTGCTTTCCATTTGCTTGGTAAATATTTCTCTATCCCTTTATTTTGAGCCTATGTGTGTCTTTGTATGTGAGATGGGTCTCCTGAATACAACACACCAAAGGTTCTTGACTCTTTATCCAACTTGCCACTCTGTGTCTTTTAATTGGGACATTTAGCCCATTTACATTTAAGGTTGATATTATTATGTGTTGAACCTGCCATTATGATGCTAGTTGGTTATTTTGCCCATTAGTTGATGCAGTTTCTTCATAGTGTCAATGGTCTTTACATTTTGGTTTGTTTATGCAGTGGCTGGTGCCAGTTTTTCTTTTCCATACTTAGTGCTTCTTTCAGGAGTTCTTGTAAGGCGGACCTGGTGGTGACAAATCCCTTAGCATTTGTTTTGTTTTTCTGTAAAGGATTTTATTTTTCCTTCACTTATGAAGCTTAGTTTGGCTAGATATGGAAATCTGGTTTGAAAATTCTTTAATAATATTGAATTTTGGCACCCACTTTCTTCCGGCTTGTAGGGTTTCTGCAGAGAGATCCACTGTTAGTCTGATGGGCTTCCCTTTGTGGGTAACCTGACCTTTCCCTTTGGCTGCCCTTAACATTTTTTCCTTCATTTCAACCTTGGTGAATCTGGTGATTACATGTCTTAGGGTTGCTCTTCTCAAGGAGTATCTTTGTGGTGTTCTCTCTATTTCCCGAATTTGAATGTTGGCCTCTTTTGCTTGGTTGGGGAAGTTCTCCTGGAAAATAACCTGAAGTATGTTTTCCAACTTGGTTCCATTAACCTTGTCACTTTCTGGTACACCAATCCAACATAGTTTTTGGTCTTTTCACATAGTCCCATATTTCTTGGAGGCTTTGTTCATTTCTTTTCATTCTTATTTCTCTAATCTTGTCTTCATGCTTTATATCATTAAGTTGCTCTTCAATCTCTGATATCCTTTATTCCACGTGATCGATTCAGCTATTGATAATTGTGTATGCTTCATGAAGTTTTCAGGCTATGTTTTTCAGCTTTATCAGGTCATTGATGTTCTCTCTAAACTAGTTATTCTAGTTAGCAGTTCCTGTAACCTTTTATCAAGATTCTTAGCTTTCTTGCATTGGATAAGAACATGGTCCTTTATTTCAGAGGAGTTTGTTATTATTCACCTTCTAAAGCCTACTTCTGTCAATTTGTCAAACTCATTCTCTGTCCAGTTTTGTTCCCTTGCTGGCGAGGAGTTGTGATCCTTTGGAGGAGAAGAGGCATTCTGGTTGTTGGAATTTTCAGCCTTTTTGCACTGGTTTTTCCTCATCTTCATGAATTTATCTACCTTTGGTCTTTGATATTGGTGACCTTCAGATGGGGTATTTGCATAGGCATTCTTTTTGTTGATGTGGATGCTATTGCTTTCTGTTTGTTTGTTAGTTTTCCTTCTAAAAATCAGGACCCTCTTCTGCAGGTCTGCTGGAGTTTGCTGAAGGTCCACTCCAGACGCTGTTTGCCTGGGTATCACCAGCAGAGGCTGCAGAACAGCAAATATTACTGCTTGCTCCTTCCTCTGGAAGCTTTGTCCCAATGGGGCACCTGCCAGATGCCAGCTGGAGCTCTCTTGTATGAGGTGTCTGTCGATCCCTGCTGGGAGGCTTCTCCCCATCAGGAGGCTTCGGGGTCAGGGACCCACTTGAGGAGGCTGTCT
Source organism: Piliocolobus tephrosceles (assembly GCF_002776525.5). NCBI lineage: Eukaryota > Metazoa > Chordata > Mammalia > Primates > Cercopithecidae > Piliocolobus > Piliocolobus tephrosceles. The sequence goes on from NC_045441.1 coordinate 106,075,529, forward strand.
GTCCCTTAGCAGAGCTCGACTGCTGTGCTGGGAGATCCACTGCTGTCTTCAGAGCCAGCAGGCAGGAACATTTAAGTCTGCTGAAGCTGCATCCACAGTCACCCCTTTCTCCATGTGCTCTGTCCCAGGGAGATGGAGTTTTATCTATAAGCTCCTGACAGGGGCTGCTGCCTTTCTTTCAGAGATGCCTTGTCCTGAAAGGCAGCCTGGCTGCAGCACCTTTGCCACACTGTGGTGGGTTCTGCACCCAGTTTGAACATCCTGGTGGCTTTGCTTACACTGTGAAGGGAAAACCACCTACTCAAGCCTCAGTAATGGCATATGTTCCTCCCCCCACCAAGCTCTAGCATCCCAGATCGAATTCAGACTGCTGTGCTGGCAGCGAGAATTTCAGGCCAATGGATCTTAGCTTGTTGGGCTGTGTGGGGGTGGGATCTGCTGAGTGAGATCACTCAGTTCCCTGGCTTCAGCCCCCTTTCCAGGGGAGTGAATGGTTCTGTCTTGCTGGCGTTCCAAGCACTGCTGGGATAGGGAAAAATACTCCTACAACTAGCTCGTTGTCTGCCCAAATGACCACCCAGTTTTGTTCTTGAAACTCAGGGACCTGGTGGTGTAGGCACCCGAGGAAATTTCCTGGTCTGCTGGTTGCCAAGACCATGGGAAATTGTAATATCTGGGCCAGATAGCACCATCCCTCATGGCACAGTCCCTCACAGCTTCCCTTGGCTAGGTGAGGAAGCTCCCTGACCCCTTGCACTTCCTAGGTAAGGCAATGCCCCACCCTGCTTCTGCTCGCCCTAGGCATTAACCAATTCCAATGAGATGAACCAGGTAACTCAGTTGGAAATGCAGAAATCACCCGCCTTCTGCATTGGTCTCACTGGGAACTGCGGACTGGAGCTGTTCCTACTCAGCCATCTTGCTCAGGAATCTAGGCTGTGATATTTTGTTATGGCAGGTCTGGCAGGCTAACACAGGTCCACACTATCAACATGACTTACTGCTGGTGGTATTATTCATGATCTAGTTCAGGTCGTTTTTGCCAGGTTTCTCCATTTTGAGTTACTTTTATTCTCCCTTTTCAGGTTCTATACTTTTGAAGCAAGTTGCTAAGTGCAACCCACATAGGAGAGGTCTGGGGGATGGGTTATAGGAGTGTTTGGCTCCACTTCCTGAACAGAAAGTATTCACATACATCATTTGGAACTTTTCTGTAAGAAAGATTTGTCTCTTCTCCCTATTTATTTATTCAATGGCCTGTTTATATCAATATGGGTTCACACACATTTATTTTATACGTTGGGTTATAATCCTTTGGGTTATAAACCTGTACTAATATATTTATTTTGTTGGTTAAATTTTTCTGCCTTTGACCATTGTGAGTTCTTTCAGTTGTCTCTAATATCCCCTTGACATGCATCTATTATTGTGTTTTTAATTTTTTAACACTTCCTATTTTCTGTCATTATAAGATGTGCCAGGGTCATCTAGCATTTTTCTTGGCCAAGCCCTAGGATTATACATATCTCCAAGGAGCCCTCTTTCATCTTATTGGAGAAACCAAGATCTGGGTGTTAGATGGAAGAAATTTTAAATACAGTTTCATAAAGTTTTTCTAAAGTGTTCTCCCTTACCAATTTCAATTTTCTTGGTTGTATTTTCCCTCAATCCTTGAAGGAAAGGATACTTTTCTCCCTTAATGTAAAGACATACTTCCTTGGTGTTTTCTATCTTTTTTATTCACTGGAACAGAGTTTCCCATCAAGTGTGTGTTCTGTGAGCATAAGTTCTGTGAGAGGCTCTGTGGGAACAAAGTTTAACTTCATAATCAAATCATTTGGAAAGCATAGGGTAAGTACAGCCTCTGGAAAATCACATTTTACATTGACAAATGATAAACAGCTTTATTTTTATCTTTTCACAGTCAAAAAAACATAGTTAACTTAGTTTAACACATATTTTTTTCCAAAGTCACTTGGCTATAGATATCGTTTTTGGAATGGGTACTGACATCTTCCAGAACTTGTATTCCTTGGAATTTACGGGGGTCAAGGCAAACATAATACCTTGATTTGGAAACCACTTGCAGCTATACTGTACAGCAGCTGAAAGAAGTATTTTCTTTTACATGCACTAAGGTTAGAATGAAAATAGTCATTTTGAGATGCCCTGTGGTTGAATGGTCTTTTCCTCAGAGTGTTGAATCTTTTTCTTTCCTCTCCTTGAGTACCAATCCTTCCAGCTTTGCCAGACTCAGACTCATTAGGAGTACCCATAATGTAATTAAAATGTAATTTTAAATTAAAATGGTACCTTAATAGATAGTGGTATGGGTGCCTTATCCAATAGTGTTGCTTGTGGAGTTGAGAGTAATTTTTTCATCTGTCTCACTGAGCAGTTAAACTAGACTATTTATCCACAACTCTAACAGCATAATTTCCAGGTCCTATTCTACTCATGAATCTCTGGAAGACGTGTTCCAAAAGAGAGTGTATCCTAGCAATTAAATAAATGATGAATTGTTTCTGTGAATTTACTGAAATTAGGGATAATAAATATAGTGAAACCTTTATCAACAAAATGTAACTGATTAGAACAGTCAGTTACCTAGATTTTTTTCCTTCTGAAATTATACTTAGGGGAATCAGAGACCAAATATAACAAAATAAATTGATATCAGGAAAATCAACTTCAGAAAATTAATGTTCAGTTCAGGTACACCCAAATTTTTAATATTTTTTACCTGTAAAATGGTGACTTAAAACCAGAATAGAATCATTTTTATTAATGATAATGTAATATAAAAACAGCATTTCTTAAATACTTGCTATAAGCCAAGTATTATTCTGAGTACTCTACATATATTTAATCCTCACAATGAATATATGAGGTATATGCTACTACATTTATTTGACACGATGAGAAACTAAAGGATAGAGATATAAGGTAACTTGCCCAAGGTCACATACCTTATAAGTAGTAAAGACTAGAATTTGAATCTGGGCATCCTGACATGAAGATGCATGACCCATTTAGAAGTAGTATTAGTTCATATTGCTAAGTCAATATGAACAACTGGATTAATTATACAATACTTTCATACAACTGGTAGGTTCTTGAAATCAAGCATGCATAATTTCTAAGTTTTATGCACAAGCTAGATCCCAGGAATTGACATTTTTAATAAGCACAACCCCTCTTCCTCACTCTCATTATTTTGTTGCAGGTAGTTCACAGACAGTACTTTGAGAAACACTTGTAAAGTAATGTAAGTTTTGAGAGATTGAAGAATGCAGAAGGCAAATATTTTAAGAATTTGAAAGCTCTAATTAAAATGCTTACACTTTGCAAGCAAAGAAATGGTGCATTTTTGCTGCTTTATTTCTTCTTCAAGATTTGTTGTCTCACTTTATCTGCTCTTTTAAGTATTACTTCCCTCCTTTTATAATATCACAGACATATATTAAGTGCTTAATTTGTGTCTCATACTCTTATAGCTAGGGACATCTTTGTAAGTTCAAAAAGTTTAAAATAATAATTTATATTAGGCTACATTAAGTCAACCATGCATAGTTAAGTTCCTAGGGTAATCACTGAAGGAATAGTTTTAAAATGCTAACGGAGAGAAAATATGAATAGTAAAATAGTTATTTGACTTAAAGATAGCAAGAAAAGATAGTAGTAACAAGAATATAAAATAGATGGATGAAATAGAAAATAACTGTATCTATAATAACATTAAATGTAAATTGAGTGAATAATCCAATTAAGACCTAGAATATCAGAATCAAACTATATGATGATAACAACAGTGCATCTTAAATAGAAAGACAAAGAAAAGTTGAAAGTAAAATGTAAAAGGTATATCACACAGGTAGTACTTACCAAAAAAATTTGGCTTAGCTATATTGACATTAGGAAAAGTAGACTCTTATGACAATCTGTATTAGTAGTTAAAGGGATTTACATTTCAAAATGATAAAAAGGCCAGTCTCCTAGGAAGATAAATCTCAAATCTTTATCCACCAATAGTGCAACTATTAAATATATACAGTAAAAACTATTAAATACATACAGTAAAAAATTGATATAACTAAACATTTTAATAGAAAAATGTAATAGAAAAAACTATATAACTAAAAATTTTGACAGAAAATCTACAATCATAATAAAAGACCTTAACACAAATGGGATATGATTAAACTAAAGAGCTTCTGCACAGCAAAAGAAACTACCATCAGAGTGAACAGGCAACCTACAGAATGCGAGAAAATTTTTGCAATCTATCCATCTGACAAAGGTCTAATATCCAGAATCTACAAAGAACTCAAACAAATTTACAAGAAAAAAGCAAACGACCCCACCAAAGAGTGGGCAAAGGATATGAACAGACATTTCTCAAAAGAAGACATTCATACAGCCAACAGACACATGAAAAAATGCTCATCATCACTGGCCATCAGAGAAATGCAAATCAAAACCACAATGAGATACTATCTCACACCAGTTAGAATGGCAATCATTAAAAAGTCAGGAAACAACAGGTGCTGGAGAGGATGTGGAGAAATAGGAACACTTTTACACTGTTGGTGGGATTGTAAACTAGTTCAACCATTATGGAAAACTGTATGGCAATTCCTCAAGGATCTAGATCTAGATGTACCATATGACCCAGCCATCCCACTACTGGGTATATACCCAAAGGATTATAAATCATGCTGCTATAAAGACACATGCACACGTATGTTTATTGCGGCACTATTCACAATAGCAAAGACTTGGAATCAACCCAAATGTCCATCAGTGACAGACTGGATTAAGAAAATGTGGCACATATACACCATGGAATATTATGCAGCCATAAAAAGGGATGAGTTTGCATCCTTTGTAGGGACATGGATGCAGCTGGAAACCATCATTCTTAGCAAACTATCACAAGAACAGAAAACCAAACACCGCATGTTCTCACTCATAGGTGGGAACTGAACAATGACATCACCTGGACTCGGGAAGGGGAACATCACACATCGGGGCCTATCATGGTGGGTGAGGGGGGAGGGATTGCATTGGGGAGTTATACCTGATATAAATGATGAATTGATGGGTGCTGACGAGTTGATGAGTGCAGCACACCAACATGGCACAAGTATACATATGTAACAAACCTGCACGTTATGCACATGTACCCTAGAACTTAAAGTATAATAATAATAATAAAAAACCTTAACTTTTTTTTGCCTCACTCCTTTATCATTTTGATGGTTGCCAAATGATGATTTTCCAATTGTATCATTCTTTATACATCTAATACTACATTGTACTATAAGAAAGAACATTTCATAATTGGTTGATTCTTAATTGATTAATATTTACATGGAATCATGTACTCTTATTTAATGGGTTGTGATTTCTTATGGTCATTATATTGATACTCAAATTGCTCCAGATTTAACTAGTGGGAGCCTTTTCAAAATGCCTCTTAGGATCTTGTAACATGTCTTCATTATTATTTAAGCATGTCTTTACTTCCTTGCACTGCAACATGTTCCATTCACAGGCTTTGAAGTTTGTAGCATAGAACTTCTTGCCCTTTGATGTTACCCATTTATGATACCCTACGTCTTACATTTTGTCTCTACACGGACACCAGAATGCTTACTTGACTTTATCACCACCAGATTCTTGAGTCTCTTCTATGATTCCAGGACCCCTGATTGGATGTGCCCTATCTCCTCTATTTTTAAACCTGTCAGATATTATCTTTGCTTTCCTTAACTTACCACTCTATAACATGGGGTATGATGCTGTACCCTGTGTGCCTTTGATAAGTATTGGTGGATTGATGGTCATGCACAGAAGCTTGCTGCACTATAAACCTCAGGAAGAACAGCAAGCTAAAAAACATGACCTAACTTCTACAATTTTTAGCATCACAAGAACATGCAGGGTACATTATTCTGGATGAGGACACTCAGATCATTAAATGTCAAAGTAGCCTAATTGTTAATGGGACACATGTAGTGAGAGAAATGTTTGTACTTGTTGAACAGAAGACAAGGGGTAGTCAAAAGTGTTTAATATTGAAATACAGCTTAATCAGGTGCTTTAAACAATTAAGCCATATAATTTATTAGAGCATGGCTCTGAGTTTAAGTATCAACATTCTTCCTCTACCCTTCTCTTCATCCTTTGGAAGCCTACCTTCCTATCCCCATTTTGTTTAGTCACCTTTGACTTGAAGTTGACCAGAATTCAGGGGCTAGTGGCTTCTATCTTATGGCAAGACAAGGAAAAGAGATGAAGATTAAAAGACAAAAATAGTAGAGAAAATATTTAAAGGATTTGAAGCAAAGTGTCTGAGGATATAGTTACTGGTTAGCATTTCTGAATGTATTGCAACATTATTGCAAGGAAGGAGAGAGATGTTAGGGAATTTCAACACTAAAGATGGTCTACTGTTAGCAGACACATAAAGATAATTTCATTTGAATTTTTTTTATTTCCTTTGGCATACGATATGTTCTTTGCTAAGAGAAAATACCTTTCATATGTCATTCTAGGCATTTTTCAGCACAAAGCAGGACAAGACGTATTTTAAGATAAAGAGTACAGACACTGGAATCAGTAGGAGTTGCTGTTTCCACTCAGTTTTGAGACTTTGAGCAAGACTATGAACGTCAGTTTCCTCATGTTAAAACAGGGACAATAATACTTATTTTGTTACGTGTTGTAAAGCAGGAGTCCCCAACCCCCGGGGCCATAGACTGGTATAGGTATGTGGCCTGTTGGGAACTGGGCCACACAGCAGGAGGTGAGTGAAGCTTTATCTGTATTTACAGCCACTCTTTATCACTCACATTACTACCTGAGCTCTATCTCCTGTCAGATCAGCAGCATTAGGTTCTCACAGGAGCACAAACCCTATTGTGAACTGCTCTTGTGAAGGATCTAGTTTATGTTCTCCTTATGATAATCTGCCTGATGATCTGTCCCCATCTGCTATCACCCCCAGATGAGAGCATCTAGTTGCAGGAAAACAAGCTCAGGGCTCGCACTGATTCTACATTATGATGGGCTATATAATTTTTTTTTTTTTTTTTTTTTTTTTGGAGAGAGAGAGTCTTGCTCTGTCGCTTAGGCTGGAGGGCAGTGGCACAATCTCTGCTCACTGCAACCTCCATCTCCCAGGTTCAAGCAACTCTCCTTCCTCAGTTTCCCAAGCAGCTGGGATTACAGGTGCTCGCCACCATCCTGGGCTAATTTTTAGTATTTTTAGTAGAGATGGGGGTTTGCCATGCTGGCCAGGCTGGTCTTGAACTCCTGACCTCAGGTGATCCACCTGCCTTGGCCTCCCAAAGGTGAGCTGTATAATTGTTTTATTATACATTATAATGTAATAATAACATAAATAAAGTGCACAATAGATGTAATGCATTTGAATCATCTCAAAACCACCCCTACCACCTGGTCCGTGGAAAAATTGTCTTCCACAAAAGCAGTCCCTGGTGCCAAAAAGGTTAGGGACAGCTGTTGTAAGGGATAGAGTCTTTATGTGCATAAAGCTTTGAGTAGTGTGCCTACCACACAGTAGGTGCTTAACAAATGTTGCTACTGCATGAGCAGATCCCAGAATTCCATGCTGGAAAGATCCTCTGAGGGTGTTATTTATAAAACAAAATAAGACTAGCAGGTCTCCAGGCCTTTTCGTTGGGGATCTTGATTCACCCAGTCTGGGACTAGAACTGATAATATCTTCATTTCTTTTTTAAAGTACTTTGGGAGGTCGAGGTGGGTGGATCACGAGGTCAGGAGTTCAAGACCAGCCTGGCCAAGATGGTGAAACCCCGTCTCTACTAAAAATACAAAAAAATTAGCCGGGCATGGTGGTGGGCGCCTGTAATCCCACCTACTCGGGAGGCTGAAGCAGACAATTGTTTGAACCCGGGAGGTGGAGGCTGCAGTGAGCTGAGATCGCGCCACTGCACTCTAGCCTGGGTGACAAAGCAGGACTCCATCTCAAAAAAAAAAAAAAAAAAATCTTTTAATGAACACCTTAGATGATTCTTACCAACAGTGAAAATAGGAAAACCCATAACAGAGCACCCCATGTAACATGAGCTTGATAGAAATAGAGGTAGCCAGAACCAATGAGACTAATACCCATATGGTCTATTCCTAAGCCATACTTTCTCTAACCTCTTATACCCTTTTTATCTTGCTGTCTGCTTTACATGTTGTACATGCCTTTGAAACTGGAATACTCACATTGAACTTGGCCTTTCTCTTCATCCTCCACCTCTCAAAGAAGAAAGCCTCTTCTTCTCATTTCCATTTTCGGGTAGAAGCACAACCATCTTTCCAGTTTTTTAATGGAGATGAAGGGAGGGCATCTTCATTCCTTCTTTTTCTCTTCCTAACTGGTCCCTTATCCCCAGTCTTACTAATATCTTAATATCAGAGTAATCCTTGTAAAATACAAAACCAGCCATGTTTGGAAATCTACAGTGCCCTCCTATAACCTTCAGAATAAAATGCAAACTTCTCAAGTAAGCATTTGAGGCTTTATGATTTAAGCGTAGCCTCTCTTTCTTCAGGCTCATCTACATTATTCCTTCCTTACCCTTCTCCCCAGCTAGACCACATTACTTGCTGCTCCCCACAGGTGCAACCTCATATTTACTTGACTCTGCAGTTGCTGGTGACTATGGTCTATTTGTGTTCTCCTAAAATTTATATGTTGAGATCCTAGTTCTCAAGGTGATCGTATGAGGAGGTGAGGCCTCCAGTTGGTGATTAGATCATAAGTGCAGAGCCCTTGTGCATGGGATTAGTGCCTTTATAAAAGATGACCCAGAGAGTTGCTTTGTTCCTTACACCATCCCAGGAAGCAACAAGAAGGATTTATAAGAAACAGGCCCTCAAAAGACACCAAATCAGCCAGGACCTTAATCTTGAACATTCCAGGATCTAGAGATATGGGAAATAAATTTCTGTTGCTTATAAGCCATCCAGTCTATGGTATTTTTGTTATAGCAGCCAGAATAGACAAAGACACTGGCCTTTTTCTGAAATTTTCTCTATTGCAATTGCTACATTTTACCCTACCCAGAAACGTCTTCCATCCTTAGTCTCCTAAATAGCTCCAAAGTATCCTTCCAGACCAAGAACAAGCATTGCATCCTCATGTCTGTTCACTCTTCTTAGGTGATGTTTCTCTTTTCCCATAGCCCTGACCATGCTATATTCTAACCGTCAATTTTCTAATTTATCTTCCTCTAGACTGGGAGAAACTTGAGGTGAGGAACTATTTTAATTATCTTTATTTTCTCAATTACTTGAAAAATATTGGCTATATGGAAGGTATTCACTAAATGCTTGTTAAATGAATGAACAATGAGACCAATAAACATTTCTTATTTATCCACTCACAATTCACACTAACAGTTAAGTTAGGTGTAGCAACATTAAACAATTATAAATATTTCACTCTAACTATAATACATAGATTTATCCCAATTTCAGGTACATTCTGAGTATATTCCTAAGGGTAACTGATTAAGAATAAAGAATGCCTCAAGATTCTACAAGAAAAAATTCTAGATTATTCTCATTTGTAATCCACATAAATTCTGGAAATTAGAAGTGGGAATGTTTCAAAGATGATTCCTAACTCTATATGAGCAGATGTGGGGAGGACAGCCAGGATTTCATCTGCCCCATTTAGTCCACTTTTACTTCATGGATCTTCCGATCACAAGTGACAACTTACACTTAATTATTTCTTCCTGTCACTAATGTGAGAAGACAGACTGTCAGTAGAAACTGGCTTAGGGGAAATGATTCAGAAAGAAAAAAAATCACAACTTTTTACAGAAGTGTCCAGGCAGTGTACTTTTATTGATTTTTTTTACTAGTGAACAAAATTTCTAATTTGTATAGTCACTACTTTTGTAGGTAACAGGAAAAATATGTAGACCTTGATGATTTGCACATCAATTCCTTGAGGAAAATGTCTCAGGAGAATGCAAAACAGGTGGCAAATTTACAATGTGTTTCTTGAAGTCATTTAAGCCTTTTTCTCCGATTGGAATGAAATTTATCCTCTGGAAGCAAATAGGAGTTTCATTCGAACAGGAATCATTATAGCATGAAATTCGGTGCAACAAAGGTCTTTTGATTTTTTTCAAGGAGGCTTACATCCTAATACATCTTAATAACACACCATCTTACTATTGCTTGAACCCATTCTATAGTTAAATGTTTTATTAGGCTTTCCTTCAACAGAACGTTTCCTATATGAGAGCAGAGATATCATCTGTCTTGTTTACTTACATACTAGTAGTACAACAGTGCTAAATATTATATTCATACACAAACACTTTGATTGGAAAGTTCAAGTAATGATAGCTAATGGCATGGATAAAGAACAATTAGGACATTTGTTAGGTGTCCTCTGTATAATTTTCTAAGTAAATGTAATAGCTTAAGTATCAATGTAACATACTATGAATTAATAATAGACTAGCAGTGAACATTAATGATGAACATTTACATTGCACCATATGTACTTTTCAGTTTTATATCAGACTACTAAGATTAAACAACATTTCCTTCAGCTACTTCTTATTAAGACAAAACACTTGGTTAGTAATTTTATTTTCTTTGGCTTTCTACCTAGATTATATGGTAATTCCAGTTTTAATTTTTCGAGAAACTTCCATACTTTTTCCTATAATGACTGTAACAAAAATTTTTCCACCAACAGTGTTTATGGGCTCCCTTTTCTTCACATCCTTACCTCAATAACACTTGTTACCACTTGTCTTCTGGTAATAGCCATCTTAATAAGTGTGAGATGATACTTAGCTGTGGTTTTGATCTGCATTTCTCTGATGATTAGTAATGCTGAGTACTTTTTTTATGCATGTTGGCCATTTTTGTGTCTTTGAAAAATTATCTATTCAGAATGTTTGCTCATTTGTAAATCAAGTTATTTAGTAATTTTTTTGTTTTTTTGTTTTGTTTTGTTTTTTTTTTTTTTTTTGCTATTGAGTTGTATGAGTTTCTTATATATTTTGGATCTTAGCCTCTTATCAGATATATGGTTTGAAAATATTTTCTCCCATTCTGTGGGTTGCCTTTTTATTGTTGATTGTTTTCTCTGTTGTACAGAAACTTTCTAGTTTTATGTAGTTCGTCTTTCTTATTTTCGCTTGTATTGCCTGAACTTTTGGTGTCATAAATAATGTTATACAGTTTTCCCCCTGCTTTATTCTAGGAGTTTTATAGTTTTAGTTCTTATGTTTAAATCTTTAATTTATCTTGAGCTTGTGTATATATTGAAAGAAAATGAAATTACTATCTCAAAGAGGTATCTGCATTTTTCGCAATAATCAAGATATAGAATCAACCTAAGTGTTTGTCGATGGATGAATAAAAATTTATAATATATATACACAATGAATTCTTAGCCTTTAAAAAGAAGGAAAGCCTGCCACTTTAAACAACATAAATGAACTTGGAGGACCTTATGTTAAATGAAATAAGTCAGACACAGAAAGATGGTTCATGATCTTGCTTGTGTGTGGAAACTATAAAAGACAAAATCAAATACGTAGAGACAGAAGAGAATAGTGGTTGTGAGGCAGAGGGGCAGGCTGGGGGAAATGGGGAGATGTTGATCAAAAGGTACAAACTTTCAATTATAAGATGAAAAAGTTCTGGTGACAGAGTGATGCCTATCATTAATAATAATGTACTGTATACTTGAAATTTGCTAAGAGAATACATCTTAAGTATTCCCACCATAAAAAAGGTAACTATGTGAAGTGATTGATATGTTAATTAGCTTGATGGTGGTAATCATTTCAGAATGTATACATGTATCAAAACATCACATTGTATACCTTGTGTATACAATTTTTATTTGCCAATTATACCTCATTAAAGCCAAAAAGAAAAAGCTTGATTTAGACATACTCAGTTTTACTTCTTTATGAAAAGAAAGATTAATTTATTTGTTCCTCCCTGCTGTGACTAGTCAACACAGCTTGCAGTTTAAAAACTAAAAATTATACTTACATAATAGAGCTATCAAATTATAAGAATTTTTTTTTACTAATTCAAAATACATTTATAATGAATAGAATGAATGGCTTAAGACCTTTTCTCCCCCACACTAATAGATTGGCTTTAACATTTCTGCAGGAGGCTTGGATTTCCAACTTTTCCATGCTCATTAGACCATAATGGTCCCTTATCACTGCTGGCATTGTCAGAGATTGGACAGAAGTCCAGCAAAGCTGCACATTAATTAGGCAAAGGTGTCAATGTCCTCCTCACAGCTCTGCATAGACAGCTGCGGCAGTACTGCCAGCTCTCCCAAGAAAGCAGAATTACAGGAGTTAGACATTTTGTATCGTTTACATTTAAAATAAGGAAGTGGGAATTGTTAACACTTTCAAAAGCTTTTAAGATTCTGTGAGATAGTCCAGCAATGCATTCCTGATGGAGTCAGCTCTGCCGGCTGGCTAGGTTGCCTTTGGGTCACGAAACGGCTTGCTACTGCCAACCAGGTGATATGCTTCTTATTCACTTCTAGGTATTCATTGCCAGGGTTTTTTCACTTCCTGCATAGTGCTGAACATAAGTTCTTCCTTTTGCAATAATGTGCCATGTCCCCAGTCTCTAGGATGATTGCCTTAAGCCTGGATTTCAGAATCGACTTACTGACAGGGGAATGGATGTTGCCCCGCTGGGTTAGACAAATATGAACCCACCTCTGGAGATGAAGTTAGAGTTAGCTTACCCAGTGGGACATGAGTTACACAGGAAGGGCTGATGCCTAAACAAAATTCAGATGTAGGATGGGCTAAGATAGTACGAACCAATTATATATGAGAAAAACCTTGCTTGAGCATTCCTGGAAACTTCATCATTATTAGGAGAGAACCACGGAAAGTCAAGCTCTCTCTCCCTTTCTTCTGGTGAATATGAACATGGAACTACATTACCCCAGTGGCTACTGGCAGCCATCCTGCCATTATAAAGGAAGCTGAACCACACATAAGCCCATATATAGTGAGAGGCATACTTCTTTAAAAAAAAAAAAAAAAAGACATGTAGAAAAACATATCTAGAACTCTTGTTTTCTGTACTAAGTTCAAATCCACCCAATTTCTGCATTTACAGTTATGTAAGCTAATAAAAGTTATTATTTAAAAAAAAAGATTCTGTGAGATAGTCATTCATTTTCCCCCATGTTTTAGTTTATCGATAATCATTTTCACCACCAGGATACGATGGGGGTTACCATACTGTGAATTCACCATGTCAAGGGTATTCTTCATTTGAGAATTAAGTCTTTTTTATTTGTATATTCAGGGAGGAAAACCAAAATTTAAGTTTTTTTTTATAGTCCAGGACTGAAGAGCACTTTTTAGTCAGGACGTTGTCAATTGCAAAGAATGTAAACCAAACTCAAAGTAGATTCGGGAGGAAAGGGGAAATGTTGGCTGACATGACCAAATTATAAAGAGGGCAACAATGAAATCGCCCAGGGGAACAACCTGAGGCAGAGATTTTCATATGTCAGGACTTGTGTTCTCATCCTCTGTCTCGCTTCCTCTTACTCCCTATCATCCTTGTTTTGTTTTGAGTTTTAAACCGGTGTACTCCATAGATTTGTCCTCCAAGAGCTCTAGACTTATCTTAAGTAGCTTCACAGCCATAGAAGAAAGAAGCTTCTCTCCCAACTCCAGTTGGAAACTACTCAAAGGATAAAGAAAAATAAATGGCAAAAGAACAGGAATGAGCTGTGACTAAAGCAGGCTTAGTCCAGAGTAAATATTGACAAATACAAAAATAAATGTTCAGATCATGTTTCTATTCTGAGGAATAATCTTTGTTAGTTTAAAATCCTATGTGATACAAGTCACCCTAAAGAAAACCATTGATTTCAAAATATACGGAAAGAGACACTTTTCTTGAAGAAAGCTAATTACTTTAAGAAGGAACAACGTATTTTTTCAAAATAGAATAGATTAATAAAGAGATAATAAAGTATAAAAGAATTCCTTTAATTGAATTTCCTTGAAATTGGAAAAAATTTCCCCTTTTCCCTTTCTTGCCACACAAATTCATTAATCATTGTAATTTTATTGAGAAGCATTATGAGGTAATTTTATTGAGAACAGGTTATGAAGTTCTGGAGGCCCAAAAACATAAAGTCCTAATGTGAATCACAAGGAGACTTAATACACAAAATCAGACAGAACTCTGAGTGGCAGAAAAATTCTGAGGGATTCTGAATTTTCTCATTCCAGATTCTGTACTAAGCCCCTGGCATAATGTACTCAGGGCAGAAATAGAACTGGTCAGATAATTGCCTAATGACTCTTTCTAGTTTTCATTTTGTCACCATTAAAAAACATCTCCTGAGACTTGGAACTATTTTTACTTAGTCAAATTTAATTTTCTCATGTTCCCTCCCACAAAGAGCCTACATATCAAGAGAAGTAATAAAAATAATTAGTGTACGTTTCTCTGTTAATTGATGTTTATAGCCAGGATCAAGAAGGAGTCTATCCATGTCCTGTTTTGTGTATCAAAGGAGACAAAAAGATTCCCAGACTATAAACACGAGATCCCACTCTGAGTTCATCCTTCCAGTGTGCTGCTGCAGCATAAGAAGGGCTAAAACTTGGAGGCAGACTGAAAGATACTTTAATAGTGGTCTCTTAAACATGTTTTTAAAGAAGAAATGTATCATGGGTTTTGCTTTTGCTTTTTTCTATGAAAGCCCAGGCCAGGGCAGTGTTCAAGTGTCAAGGCACAGGGACAGCTACGTCTAACAAAGTTTCCTGTGAGCCCTCAGGTAACACTGACCTTTTCTACTCTAATCCAGGATTTAAGGAGACTGGGTTATTAGATTGGTCCCAGTAACTTCACCAATAACATTTAGTGAAGGCCTGTTACGTGGCAGATATAAGAGATTATGCCATCCTATGTTTCAAAGAGCTTAATTTCTTGATGATTGAGGTAGGCAAAGCAGAAGCCAAACTGAAACAACACAAAAATGTGTGATAAAGTAATACAAGTATATACAAGATGCACTAGGGGCACAGCTGAGGAAATCACTTCTATTTGTGGTAAAGTGAGAGATCAGAAATAACTTACAGAAGTTACATTTGAGCCGAATCCAAAGATGAGTAGGCATTTACCAGGAGACCAGGGGAAAGCATTCAGGCTGAGCAAGCAGTCTCAGCAAAAATGTGAAATGTTAAGTTTCATTAGGGAAACTGTAAGCATTTCTTGACGGCTGGCAGCATATACATACATGGGGTAAGGGTGAAGATCCATAAGGTCTAATACCATGTCAAGAATCCTGGATATTTTTCCTATGGAAAAAGTAAGCTCATAAAGATTTGCATTTTCTTGAAGATCAGTTGAAAGCAGTTTCGAGGATTAATTGGGAATGACAAGACTTGAAACAGGGAGATGGGTTGGGGGCAACTGTCATAGTCTAGGTGTGATATGGAGGTAGCCTAGACTGCATGGAGATATAGGCATGCGTGGTTAGGTCTGTTTACCTGAGAATATTGTATAATTGTCAATGTGATAGAAATTGTCTGCTGTCTTGTTATACTTTCCATTTATTTGATTATAGTTAGGGCATTCATATTCTTTGTGATTTTTTCTCATATTCTGTGTAGCATTTCTTCTATTGAGGCAGTATGTGTCAGAGACTGCCAGCTGTCCCCTATATCTGCTCTCTTTCTTTAGTTAATAATAAACCCACACATTTTGTGGGTCATTGGGATAAAGACATATTCCATCCTTCCTGGCAGCTGAAGTGCTCCTGAGACTACTTTCTGGCTTATGCAATATGAGCAGTACTAATGTGTGCAATACCTGGGTTGTGCCCACAAAGAGAAAGTAGGAGGGGTGCCTTCTACTTTTCTTCTCCTCTTCTTGCTCACTGGAATAAGAATATGATGGCAGAAACTGGAGGAGCTGTTTAGTCACAAAGAGGAACATGCATGTTAAGAATCACAGAATCAAAAGCTAGTAGGAGCTTAGTGCTCATCACCGCCCCATGGAGCTGCCATATCAGCCCTGAAATGCTCATGCTCAGACTACTATAAGAGAGAGAAGTTCATTTCTATATTGTTTAAGTTACTGTTGTTTGAATGATTGTTATAACAATCACACCTTTATTCTTACAAGTATAATGCACTAGCATTTTTATTTTTAATTGATAAGAATTGTTTTTATGTTTATATATAGGTATATAAATAATTTTTGTTATGAATGTGTAAAATTTTTCTCTGTTTCTCTCTTCCATTTTACTTTTTAAACTTTTTGGAGCAGCAAACACTCAAAAACCCTTTCTTCTGGAAACCAATGTAATTTTCCTTCTTAAATGACTATTTATTTCTCTCGTGTCTCTTTTCATTATCAAATATATTAATTTTTTGAAGTCCTGTTCTTAAATAGATTTTTTTTTTAATCTCCTTGAGTCTTTACTTTCCAAATATCAAAAATTGTTCTTGGTCAAGCAAATGTGAATCTGAAATATAGCTTTCTAGTCTCCGTCACTTTCTTGAGCTCTAAATGGCTGTCAGCTTGCCATCTCTGACACAATGTACTGCTGACATTTTGTGTAATACTTCCAATATTATATTCATTGTCGTTTTCCAGATCACATCCTTCTTCTTATATCCCAGTTTTTTGTTAATGGTACCAACATTCTCTAAGTAACCCAAACTTAAAACCCTGCAGTCACCTCACCTTCTTCCTTTGTTCCTTACACCCAGCCAGTTGTCAAACGCTATAGATTCTGTCTCTGGATGATGTCTCTACTTCTCTTATTGTCTACTGTTAATACCTTAATTTAAGCTCTGAAATAGGTTAGGTCCTTGACTATAACTGATCATGTTTTGCAACTTTCTTAGCTTCCCTCAAGTCTTGATTTGGCAAACTTTTTCTGTAAATAGTCAGAAAGTAAATATTTTAGGCTTGAGGCTGTACGATCTCTGTTACAGCTACTTGACTCTGTCACCGTAGCAGGAAAACAGCCATGGGCAATATTTAAATAAATGGGTGTTGCAGTGATCCAACAAAACTTTGTGTACAAAAAAGGCAGCAAGCTATGTTGTTTCAGAAGCCATAGTTTCCCAACTCTTGTTTTAGACCATGGTATATAGAAGTTAACAAGAAGACAGTTTTCTGGCTCTCAGGTGTCTTCTAATTTAGACAAGTAAGAAGGGAGGAAAAATACAAAAAAAGCAGTAAATATATGAGCAAGATTATCAACCAATTCATTACCGTAGTAAATATTTATTAAGCCAATTAAATGACTGATATGATAGCAAAGGACTAAAAATTATCTTTAAGATTGAACGGTCAGGGAAAGATTATCTGATAAAGTGATATTTGCATTGCAGTCTGAAAAAATATGCAAACCATGGGGGAAACACATCCAAGCAGAGGCAGAAGCATGTCGAAGGCCCTATATTGTAAAGTAGATTGATTTATTTAAGGAACTTACTAGTAGGAGAAGGAGTAGGACAGGTTGCTGGGGAGGACCTCATGGAGGTCTTCTATGCAGGCCATGGTAAGGATTTGGGGTGCCATTCTACATCCAATAGAAAACAACTAGAAGGTTTTAAGGAGGAAAGAAAGAATCGTTGGTTAACTTTAGAATGAATTATAGAAGGGTGAGACAGGTAGGTGAGCAGCCAATTAGGATGATATTATTTTAGTAATTCAATAAGAAAATGACTATGTTTGAAGCGCATCTGTCACTAATATGGTTGCAGTGGAGATGAGGGAGCAGACTCAGAACATATTTTCTTGGAAAAACTAATAGAACCTGGTTCTATTAATTTGGATGCAGAAGATAAGGGAATAAAGGAAGGATGACTTCTCAGTTTTTGACTTGAGTAATGGGGCAGTGATGATTACTGAGATGGAAAAGCATCTTACTAGTCATGTAATATCTACCATTTGTCCTCTTTTTTCTTTAAAACTTTGAGAGTTACCTTTATGCCTTTCTGTTTTAAAGCACTAATATTACAAGCAGTTATAACAAGTCTATGAATAATTAATATATAATTATATAAATAATCACAGTGTATTGAATTGCAAACAGTATGTTCTTTAAAATAATACTAACATTGACTATGTTTTTTCTTCACAATAGTGGCATACTATCCACTAGTTAGGAAAATAAAACAGCGCAAATCCCACGCTTCGATAAGGCCTTTAACTCATTCTTTACTAAACAAGTAACACACAAAAATATACTCTCTGCAACACGAGGCTAAGCAAAGATTCAGTATCTGTGGTAGCCCAGTCTTCAGATGGGAAAGGCCTGGGTTAAGGTTGGATAAGGTAGGTTGCAAATAAAAAAGGCATCAACAATATATTGCAGGTGATATCAGAATGTTTCCCCAGGATCATCTTAGTACTATAAGATGATCTATAGTACTGTCTTACTTAGTACTATCAACTTAGTACATCTAAGTACTATAGAAATAGTTAACAATTTCATAATGCAGTTGAAATGGCAGGCACTAGAATTATTTGGCAGTCACTAACGTTTCAGAAAACTCAAACAGCATTTAAAATGACAATGATAAATTGTGATGTAAATTTTGGAAAGGGTAAGAAAAAAATCAACAAACCTAGAGACCACTAATATTGGTATTGACTGGGAAGGACATACACACTATACATTGCAGTATAATAGATATCAGAGTTACAAAGACAAATAAATGAAGACCTCTGATTTTAAGGAATTTTTAATCTAATTCAGTTTGGCTATAACATAAGACTCATAAAGGAAAGAGTGAGGAATAATTTTTGAAGGACAGGTTAGGGACATATTCGTGGAGGGTCTTAAAAAGCAAGATAATAAGTTTGGTCTTCATTCAGCGGGTAATAGGGACTCTAAAGAGTTTTGGAGAAGAGAATAACAAGATGGTAATTGTTCTTTAGGAAGATTGATTGGGTAGTTCTGTGAATCAGAGAATGAGAAGAAACTGAAGTTGGGAAACAAATTAAGATGTTAATTCCATTTACTATTACAATGTCTTCCAATAAATACAAGAATGCATTATTAACGTCTTCTTTTATAAAAGAAAAAATTTTTTGAAGATCTTGAAGTCAGCTATGAAATGTGTTAAAATAAAAACTAGAATATTCTTGTACTGTCTGAAATTTATTGTGAGTTATTTATAGATTAGTGCTGACTTATTAAGCACTTAATCTAACAGATCACTGGCATTTTTCAGCCCTTACTGTGTGTCAGGCACTGTCCTATAAGCTTGACGACTTATCACAGATACTTACCCGGACCCTATGGGGAAGCAGTTTTCACCACATTTCCACTCAGAAGGATATTCAGGCCAATTATATAACCAGTCTAAGTTTACCCAGCTAAGGACTCAAACTCAGTTCTGTTTCACTCCAGAGCCTGTGGCTCTGCTCTTAAACCTTTCACTCTCAGATTTCATTGAAATGCTAATTTGTTCTCTAGCTATTTTTCGTGTTGAAAAATAGCTTTTTTTTTTTTTTTTGTACTGTGTCACTAATAGCTCTGGGAACATCAAGTCAAATATTTTAATTATTGTTATTTTGTTTGTTGATTTCTTCAAGTTTAATCTTAAAAGTAAAATTGACTTTTTCTTCATGAGACTGTGAAGTTATAACACACAAGAAAAGAATGACATGGGTTGTAGAAATGTATTTGAAACCATATCAGTGCCTGTTAATTTATATAAATAGATCCTGCAAGTCCCTGTGACATTAAACAGTGGTCAAATTACATGGCTGGGTTCTTGAGGAGATTACCTCTGCCTTCTGCAGAGTATGAAGACTATATTTAGAACTAGTGTGTATTTCACTGTCTGGAGTCTTTTCTTTTTTTTTAAAAAATTGTATACTGTGAAAACCTTTTCTAGGTGGAATTTAAGGGGAATCATGTATAGTGAAAACCCAAAATAGCCAGTAAAAGTCTTCTATGAATACAAGTGGACTATCCTCTCTTATAACGACATTGAATGTATCAAACCATTACTGGAATTGCTCTGAAAGAAGGAGCATAATGCTAGGGGTTGTGGATGACTTAAAGCTTTCATGCTCCTTTTCTCTTTTAGGGAGTATCCTTTGAAGCATGCTATACACAAGAAAAATAACCACGCACATTTCCTAATTTCTAGGTAAGCTAGAACTCTCTCAAAGCAGGGCTTCTAAGATAAGTTAGAACCAGAAGCTTCTTCCTTCCTACTTTCTGTTTATGGAACACCTGGGTCTTTCAAACAGACTCTATATCTCCTTACCTAATCAGTTTCATGGAGTGAGGGTTACCTCACATTTCCAACCACAGTCAGAAACACTAGAACAAAGAGGACTTGTGTGGGCCTTGCCTCTGTGGCAAATATTTTCATGCATGCTTTCTATAAGGGGGATAATGTAAGAAAAATGTGGCACAAAAATTAGTCTAAATCCTTTTAGTAGATAATGAGACAAAGGGGAGGAAACGCTCCCATATGGCTGCATTAAGGCCCAGGAATACTGCCTCCTTGGAAAGGACTGCCACAGGTTGTCACCAATTACATTATTAGCCCTTCTTTGGTGAAAAGTTAGTAAGAGAATGAACATAAGGTTGAAAGAAATCTCTTCGCTACTTCTCTGAATGTGAAAAAAGGTATAAAATCCGATTTCATTACAGCAGAAAGTGACTTTATATTTATATATTTTTATATTTTATAAGGCCAAAGTATGAACAGAAGGGAATAAATAGTTTTGTTATACAACTATATCCAATGAAGTTGCGGTGAGAGTTTTCCTGAAATTAACACTAGAGTTATAAACACATTTAAAATATATAATGCCTATATAATTATATTTTACCTTCTTAAGTAGTAAAAAGTAAAACAAATAATAGGAAAAATGTTAGTAAAAGGATAATTATTGCATCTAAACATTAAAAAACACAGCAAACTTTTTCTACAAAAATGTATAATTAATTTACTGTCAAAGATTGTGAGACACAAAGAATTAATTAAAAGAAAAGTTAGTCACCAGTATAGCTAGTGATAGTAGTTATTCATTGGACATGCAATGCCAACCCCTTGGTTAAGGCATTTACTTATCTCCATTAATCCTTGAGAATTATATGCCATAGCAGACAGTCTTAGTACAGTATTCTTATTTTACGATGGAAAAAGTAGAGGCTCAGAAAAGTTAAATAACTTGGCCAAAGGCACACTGACATAAATGTAGGAACTGGGGCTGATGGGTGTCCATTTCCACATTAATATCTGCTAGTCTGAGCTATTTAACACATTTGTCAGACTCAAAAGTTTCACCAAAAGGTGTAAAGGTGAAAAGTGGCTGTGAAAATTAATTTTGAAGAATCTTTGAAAAGAGAAAATACAAGTACTCCGTTGGTTAGCTTAAAATTATTTTCTGGGAGAAAGAAAGAAAGTTTCCTGGGAGAAAGACTCTCTTGAATTCTCTTTCATTGCATAAATTTGAGGAAAGTTCAAGTTTGAAAGTCTAATGTAAAAATTTAACCACCACAGGTTCAGTTTTGAGTAATTTCTGCACATATTTATAACAGTCACAATGATACAAAACAGGAGGAAAAACTTAATGCCAAAGCAGTTATTTCTAGGATTTCAGAGATTAGTTTCTGGATGAATCCAATATGCTTGAGTCAATAGTGCTCCAAGCAAAACAAATTAAATTTCATTAGGTCTTTCCAGGCCTCAGGATAAGTGAAAATTCTCTGTGATACTTGTCTCATGTAATATCATGCTTCATGGACCAGCACCATAAAAAGCAAAGGATATTTAGATTGTCTATTTTATCAGAGCTTTGGGCATAAAATTTAGATCTGGATGATTACAGATAAAGTACACACCCCAGAAAGGGTGCTGATCTATGAATAGAAGCTATATATTTCTCCTAAGTGAATGTAGGTTATCTCAACTTTCGGAATGACAACTTTTAAGGCAATCATCATCGCTAGCTCTTAAAATGCTACTGACACAGTCCTGACTCTTATAGTAGAAGATATGACCAACAGTCTGGTAATTTCCACCAGTTGTGCCCAGTTGAAGAACCATGCTCTTGTTGCCAATTGCCTGTTAGGAGACATCAGTTATTTTATTACAGAACATTTAAAAGGCAATAGTAGTTATAGTGGTAACAACAGTAGTTTTAAATAACTAAAGCCGTATTACGACAACTAGGGAAAGAATTATGTAGTTTGATAAATCATTTTAAGCATAATTGAATGCATATCAAAGTGCAGTATATAGTGATATATGCATCCATTCCATTCAGGGAATGGTGGTAAAATAAATCATGGTAACAAGACAAGTATGATTTCTGCCTTCATGGAACTTATAAAAGGGAGGGAAAGAAAATAAGCTAGTAAAAAAGGAATATATTAATTAATCAATAATTACAAATTGCAATAAATGATATGATAGAAAGAAGGTGATGTGATAGAAAGCAAAGAACTTAATTCTGCTACTCTTGACTTACGGGCAGAAGCCTCTCTGATGAAGTAGCAGTTTTGCTTGCTACAAGCCTGGAGAAGAGCATTTCCAGGCACATAGAGCAGAGAATTGTAAAGGTTCTAAGGCATGTAAGTTTTTCTTGGTCAGGGAACAGAATAGAAGTCATTGTGTTTGGGAATGAGAATGATGACATTGGACATGCAGCAGGAGCTGGATATTGCATGGGATGTAAGGCAAGGTAACCGCAATTTTTATATTATTAGACAAGATTTCATTCTACATGCAATGGAAGCCATTGACAGTTTTGAAGGAAATTGTGAATTTGATTGACATTTTTAAGTTCAACCTGACTGGCAAGTGAAGAATAGAGTTGAAAACACACAAAAAGTTACGACAGGAGTCTAGTCAAGAGATAATGCATTTTGAACCATAATAATGGCAAAGATGACGCAGAAAAGATGATAGATCCAAAACATGTTTTTAGGAGAACTGACAGACTCTACTGAACATTAGATGGAGAAGATAAGGAAAAGGAAATGACTCCTAGAGTTTTGGTTTGAGCAACTGGGTGATCATGGGACCATTTATATGAATGGAGAAGGTTAAGCGACAAATACAATTTGAGTTCTGTTTTGAATATTTCAGTTTCTGATATCTGTTGTATAGCTACATAAAATGTCGAGTAAACACTTAGATATACAAATCTTGAGATTAGAGAACATCTAAGCACCACACTAAGCATGAGAAAAACACTGTGCAAAAAAGACCCTGCATCATTTGCTCGTAAGTGATCTCGTGAACCATGAATTTCCCCATTTATACTCTAGGACATCACCTCAAAGAGAGAAGCAAGAAGAGAAAATGACCACTCCAGAAACTGAGCTATTCCTAGAAAGTCTAACATTATGTTAACTTAATCACTATTTCAATTATTATAAGTGTAAATGACACTGGACATTTAGTTAATTTTTTCCTGCTAAAGAGTGAGTGGGGCCTTGGCCGGGTACGGTAGGGTGGTTCACACCTACTTGAGTAGGCTGAGGCAGGCAGATCACGAGGTCAGGAGATCGAGACCATCCTGGTCAACATGATGAAACATGATGAAACATCCTGGTCAACATGATGAAACACGGTCTCTACTAAAAGTACCAAAAATTAGCCGGGCGTGGTGGCACACACCTGTAGTCCCAGCTACTCGGGAGGCTGAGGCAGGAGAATCGCTTAAACCCGGGAGGCGGAGGTTGCAGTGAGCCGAGATCACGCCGCTGTACTCCAGCCCTGGCGACAGAGCAAGACTCCTCAAAAAAAAAAAAAAAAGAGTGAGTGGGTACTTTATGAAGTACAGATAATCGATTAAAAAGATAAAGGAATTTTATTTTTATTTGAATATCTAGACTGTAGCATGAGTTACATTTGCATTATAGAAAAATAATCCTGGTTGCAAAAACTTTCTTTCTGTCACAGGTAACTTCTCTTGATGAAATCTCTGTACTGGGCAGGCAGAATAGCACTGGGCAGGGTGCAATGATGAATTTCAGATACCGTTATGACATTGCCTTGCTTTTGGCAATTATTCTATGCAGGTCAAAATTACATGGTAAATCAATTCTTAACAAGCTGCACTACTGATCATTAGCAAGTGCAAAGAGTGTTAATAGTTGTAGGTTAGCATTGTGGAGCTTCAGATATTTCAGATAAGATTCTAAATGTCCTTGTGAAACAGAGAACTCTTTAAGCTTCTGTATCACTGTTAAAAATCTCTGCAACTTCCACCTCAGGATAAAGATTCTCAAACCCATTTCTATTTTATCTGGAGTACAAAAATACTATATCAAAGCAAGTGCTAGGGTATACAGCTCTGCATTCTGTAGCATGTATGTTCACCAAGTTCTCACTAAGTAACTACTACTATAGTGTACTTCACAAATGTTACATCGTTTGGCTCTTACAATAGCCACATAAAATAGATAGTACTGTACTCATGTTGCAGTATAGATGACAACACTGAAGCTGATAGAGATTAAACCCAAATTCAAACAATTTATGGTGTCAGTGTCGCAAGATAAACCCAGGTCTTTCTGACTCCAAAGCCCATGATCTAAGACTTCAGTGAGGAGAATGTTAGGAGATCAGATTGGGATCTTACTGAGTGGAGTATCAGATGAAGAGGTTCCAGAATACCCTCTAGGCTGCACTTTAATTGTGGATCTATTTCATCATTCAGACACATAAAATCTTATATTGCTTTATCAATGAAGCTTTGGTCAAATGTCTGGGAAGATGTGTCAACCACTTTATTGGAAGTTAAGCTCAACTGATTAATTGACTTATCCCAAAGCTACATAGCAAAAATAACATCAGGTCAATCAAATTTTATTATAAAGAGAAAGCGGCTCACTCAATTCCTGGCAATTCATATTCTGCATCTTCTACCCTTGCCTTATTAACTCCAATATTCCTTCTCTGTACAGGCTTTACTGAGCTCACTCAAGTCCAGGGATAGGTACACCTGGGGGTGTTTTTTTCCTTATCTTGTGCATGAATTCTCCCATAATACTTATCCCATTATATTTTCAAGTTGGTGTCTAATTTCACACTAAATTGCCTGTTTCTTCACCACAGGGATTTCTGGGCCTTATTTGACTTTAAATCCTTAATATCTATTTTAGCATTTGATATATGTTAAATTACTGAGAGTATTGTAGGAATATATGAGTGAATGAATGAACCAACCAAATCAATTGAGCTTCAGTATAATTGTCTTGGACATCCTATAGAAAGAAAAGCTGGGCAATTTAATCACTCATTCAGTCAGTGATGAATTTGCAAGTGGTATAGGTCTAGCTTACTAATTTTAGAGTCTTTCAGTACTTCTGATTAAGTGATGAATCAGGAGAAAAAAATTGTCACATCAAGAGATGGTCATCATCATGAAAGAAACAAAATTTATAAAAACACCTTTTTCTGAAGACTCAAAGAATATTGATGCAGGCTTCCTGTGGATAACTTTAATGCATATTAAACTTACTTTGTCAGTGAAAAATAATCTATTTTTAAACACGTACATTGGATCAGAATGTTTACATATAAGGTTTTGTTAATTTTTTAGGCAGATATCTACATTTTAAGATGCTGTGCCCACTACTGTGATTTCCAAATTTTCTGCCATCTGTTGCTATTGCAATTTACCTAAAGGGATTTTTGAAAGCTTACAGACTAATTAAAACTTCATAATTTTCAGCTGAAATGTTGTCTGTGCTATTATCTTTAAATGTACTTTTCCTAGGTAACTACTTCAACCATATTATTATTTTTCTCTTGCAGAACTTTCAGAAGACTTTATTGGAAGAAAGACATTTTTCTGTAACTTTATACCTTTTCTGGCTGTCTATCCTAAAGCCAACATGAGAGCCTGTACTCAAAAGGTATAGATTTTTATCTCATTAAAATCAAGGCAGTTTTAAAGCATATACTTATAGGTTGAGTTCTGGAGATAAAAAACAGATAAAACATATCAATTTTATTTTAATAGTTCTATTGATGTATAACTACAAACAATAAATGGCATATATTTCAAATGTACAATTTGATAAGTTTTGACTATGTATACATTATACCTGTAAAGTTATCACCACAACCAAGAGATTAAACACATTCATCCTCCCAAAATTTCCTAATGTACTTTTCTCTATTATCTCTCTGCATCACCCCCGATCCATTCCTTAGGCAGTCACTGATCCACTTTCTCTCAGTATAGATTAGTTTGTATTTTAAGAATTTTATGTAAATAGAATCATGCAGCATGTATTCTTTTTGTCTGGTTTCCTTCACTCAGCCTGTTTTGAGAATCATCCATGTTGTTAGGTATATCAAATGTGTTCATTCCTTTTTATTGCTGAGTAGTATTTCATTGCATATAAATATACCATGATTTCTTTACTCATTCCTCTGCTGCTAACATCTGGGCTGTTTCCAGATTGTTTTCAATACAAATAAAGCTTCATTTCAATACAAATAAAGCTACATTTATGCACCAGTCTTCTTCTGGATACGGTTTATTCTTTTGGGTAAGCACCTATAAGTGGGATGGCTGAATCATATGTATGTGTAGTATTTTAAGAAACCGTCAGAGAATACAAAGTAGCAGATACAGTACTCCCCGCTTATTTGCAGGGGATATGTCCCAGGATCCCCAGTGGGTGCCTGAAACCGCAAATAGTGCTGAATCCAATGACATCTCCCCATTTCTTCCACCACCACTTGCTTCCTGCCCCTGGTAATCACTGTTTTACTCTCTATCTCTGTACTCAACTCTTTTAACATTCCACCATATAAATGAGATAATGCAATCAATATCAAAAATACACATGGTCTCTAGGCCCATAGGAGAACATGGGTCAGAAGCATCAATAAAAATTCCCATTTGTAGCGTGAAAAAAAACTGTCAAATTGTTTTTTTTTTTTTTCCATTAAATTTAATTTCATTTTAAGTTCCAGGATACATGTGCAGGACGTGCAGGTTTGTTACATAGGTAAATATGTGCCATGGTGGTTTGCTACACCTATCAACCTCACCTAGGTATTGTTTTCAGAAGTGGTAGTACCACTCTACATTCCAGCAAGAAGTGTTTAAGGATTCCAGTTTCTCCACAACATTGCCAACACTTGGTGTGAAATTTTAGCCATGGGAATAGGTGTGTAGATATCATTGTGCTTTTAATTTGCATTTAATAACAAATAATGTAGAACGTCTTCTTTGGAGCTTGTTTGCCATCCATTTATCTTCTTTAATGAAGTGCCTAATTGCTAATGGCTAGAACTTTCAGAACAATGTTAAGTAGAAATGGTGAGAGTGCTCATCCTTGTCTTATTCCTGATAATGAGGGAAAAGCAGTGTCCTTACCACTAAATTATGTATGGCATACCACAGCTTTTTCATTAAGTGCCATTTATCGTGTTTTGGGAGTTTCTTTCTATTGCTAGTTTAATGAAACTTTATTTTTAAAAATCAGGAATAGAGGCTGGATTTTGTCAAATGCCATTTCTATGGCTGTTGAGATAATCACATGGTTCTTTTTTACTTTATTAACATGGTGATTCACATTGATTTTTGAGTGCTAGCCCAAGCCTGTATTCCTGGGATAAACCCCACTTGCTCATGATATTTTATATTTTTTATATATTGCCAGGTTTAATTTGCAAACATATTATTGAGGATCTCTGTATCTGTGTTTATGATATATATAGGTCTGTCATTTTCTTTTTTCCTTCTTTAAAAAAACTTTTGTTTGTTTGTTTGTTTGTTTGAGATGGAGTTTCACTCTTGTCACCCAGGCAATGGTGTGATCTCAGCTCACTGCAACCTCTGCCTCCCAGCTTCAAGCGATTCTCCTGCCTCAGCCTCCTAAGTATCTGGGATTACAGGCACCCACCACCATACCAGGCTAATTTTTGTATTTTTATTAGAGCCGGGGTTTCACCGTATTGGCCAGGCTGCTATAGCAGGCCCCATAGACAGATGAGTTGAAAAATATTCCCTTATCTTTGATTTTCTAGGTTTTGTATAAAACTGATACTATTTCTTTCTTGTTTATTTATTTATTTATTTATTTATTATACTTCAAGTTCTAGGATACATGTGCAGAATGTGCAGGTTTGTTACATAGGCATACATATGCCATGGTTGTTTGCTGCACTCATCAACCCGTCATCTACATTAGGTATTTCTCCTAATGCTATCCCTCCCCCAGCCCCCCACCCTGTAACAGGACCCAATGTGTGATGTTTCCCTCCCTGTGTCCACGTGTTCTCATTGTTCAACTCCCACTTATGAGTGAGAACATGTGGTGTGTGGTTTTCTTTTCTTTAAATATTTGGTAGAATTTACAATAAAGCCATTGGGGGTGGGATTTTCTTTGTAGGAAAATTTTTAAATTTATTTATTTTTATTTTTTTGAGATGAAATTTTGCTTTTGTTGCTGAGGCTAGAATCCAATGGCTCGATCTTGGCTCACTGCAACCTCTGCTTCCCAGGTTCAAGCTATTCTCCTGCCTCAGCCTCCCGAGTAGCTGGGATTACAGGCACCCGCCACCATGCCTGGCTAATTTTTTTTTTTTTTTTTTTTTTTTTTTTTTTTTATGGAGATGGGTTTTGCCATGTTGACCAGGCTGGTCTCGAACTCTTGACCTAAGGTGATCCACCCACCTCGACCTCCCAAAGTGTGGGGATTACAGGTGTGAGCCACCATGCCTGGCCCGATTTTTTAATTTCAAATTCAACTGCTTTAATAAATACAGGGCTATTAAATTTATCTATTTCTTTGAGCTTTGGTTGTTTGTATCTTTCAAGGGATTTGTATATTTTATCTAAGTTGTTGAATTTATATCCATTAGGCTCCTGATAATATTTCTTCACTGTTTTTTGGTAATTATAGAATCTGTGGTCATGTCACTTCTCTCATCCCTGAAATGAGTAATTTATTTTTTCTCTTTTTTTTCCCCTAAGTTGTCTAGCTAAAGGTTTATTAAGAAAATCGATATCAAAGAACCAGCTTTGGGTTTCATTGAGTTTCCCTCCTGTTTTCCTGTTTTCTATCTTACTGATTAATCTTTTGATTGTCATTATTTCTCTTCTTCTGTTTAGCTTGGACTTAATTTACTGTTTGTACCCCAATTTTATTAAGGTGAAAGTGGAAATTGTTGATTTGAGAATTGTTTTATATTATAGATATTCAGTGCTATAAATTTCCCCTAACTACTTTTGTGTCATTCACACAATGTAATAGATTATATTGTCATTTTTATTTAGTTCAAGACAATTTCTAATTAAAAAAAATCATTTTCCTGTGGATTATTTGAAGTATATAATTTAATTTCCAAATGTTTAGGTTATTTGGAAATTACCTAATTTTCAGAGCTCTTTTGGTTATTTATAACATATTCATTGTTGTAAGAAACGTATTTTGTATAAGTGGATCTTATTACATTCATTGAGATATGTTTCATGGGCCAAAACATGGTTTATCTTTGTAAATATTCTGTATGTACATTAGAAGGATGTGTCTTCTGCTGTTGTAGGGTGATTGTTCTATAAATATTAGTTTGATCAAGTTGGTTAATTGTGTTTAAGTCTATGATGTAATGGTTTATTTTTTAATTACTTGTTCTATCAATTATTCAAAGAAGTATATTTAATTCTGACTGTAGTTTGAATGTATCTATATCTTCTTACAGCTCTGTCAGCCTTTGTTTCATTCATTTCAAAGCTCTGTGATTAGGCATATAAACGTTTATGGTTTTACTGATGAATTAATTAACCCTTTTATCATTATGGATGACATCCTTTATCCCTTGTAATATTCTTTCTTTTAAAATCTACTTTGAGACAAATGCCACATAAACTCACTTATATGAGTATAAAATAATTGAACACTCATAAGAATCAGAGAGTAGAATGGTAATTATTAGAGGTTGGGGATGAAGGGGATGTGGAAAGGGTTAGTTAAACCCTTTTAAACCATTTAAAACTGTTGGTTAAAAAGTACAAAGTTTCTGTTAGGAGAAAAGTGTTTTTTGAGATTATTGTACAGCATGATAACCATAGTTAATAATAGTGTATCATATATTTTAAAATTACTAAGAGAGTAAATTTCAAATCTTCTCATCACCAATAAAAGATGTGTATTTGAGGTGATGAGTGTGTTAATTACCTTGATTTAATCATGCCACATGGTATACATATGACATAACATCACTTTTCATCTCATAAAAATACACAATTATAATTTGTCAATTAAAAAAAAATCACGGTCTCTGTTGAACAATGATGTCTACCTTTCTGAATCCCTTTCTGTGCATACACATATATTTAAATAATCTTTTAATTTTATTTTTTTAACTTGAAAACACATTATGTATAATTTGATTGTCTTCTTATTTTGTTTTTAATTTCAATGGATACTTTTTATGACTACATTTTAAATTATTGACTGCATATGTTTATGGTTCCTGGACATAGCACAAAATTCTTGTTTCCACTGTAGCATTTAGGTTATTTTAAAAACTATACTATGCTAATGGCTCAGACTTACAGAATTAGCTAAAAGTACTTAGGAAAAACGGCACAACCTTCTGAAAAATTCCCAAACCAGACACAAATTATTAAAGATACATAAAGATTGAGAAATTGCTAAATGAGGAATCATGTAACAGTTATTGAGAACATATTGACGACTTTGTTGTTTTGACTAATCACCATTTAAATTAAATTATTTTTAACTAAAAAAATCAACTTTGAGATATAATTTTATATGTGAGAAATATATATGTGTATGTATATATATAATCTATATATGTAGATATATAGCTATCTATCTATTTGTCTATCTATCTATCTATGAGAAACACACATTCACCTGTCCAGAATGGACTCAGAGATAGGAAGCGCAGCAGAAGCAAGACTTTTAATGGTACTCTTGCAAGATTAGGTGTCTGGTAGGCAGACACACCCAGGGCTGTTCAACAGATAATTTATCTCCTAGTATGCAGGTTCCTTACCCAGTTCCTCACTGGTTGAGTACTATGGGATTACAATCTTCCTGGACATCACCTAGTTGCATTATCTCCCTTATAAGGTTATACCCTGGTCCCCTTCCCCGTTTAAGTTTCAATTTCCCAATAATGAAATTTTCTTCCCTTTTATGGGCTGACTCTTCCTCTATATTCTGTTCACTCATTGCGACCTTCTAGGTGCATAAGCCCTGTTGTTTGTTACATTCACAGGCTGGCTGCCAGTACTTGGACTTATCATGCCTTGGAAATGGACCATTTAAAATGTTTTATCATATATAATATGCGTAGAGCCACTCCACCAGCTTTCTTTATTGTTAGTTTGGCTTATATACAAATATGTGTGTGTGTATATATATGCATATTCATATGGTTTGGCTGTGTACTCACCCAAAATCTCATCTTGCATTGTAATCCTCATAATCCCCACGTGTCAAGGAAGAGACGCCTGGAGGTAATTGAATCATGGAGGCAGTTTCCCCCATGCTGCTCTCGTGATAGTGAGTGAGTTCTCACGAGATCTGGGGCTTTATAAAGGGCTCTCCCGCCTTTGCTCGGCACTTCTTCCTGACACCTTGTGAAGAAGACACCTTCCTTTCCCTTCGCCTTCCTCCTTGATTGTAAGTTTTCCCAAAACTCCCTAGTCATACTGAACTGTGAGTCAGTTAAACCTCTTTCTTTTATAAATTACCAAGTCTCAGGTATGTCTTTATAGCAGTGTGAGAACAGACTAATATATGCATTTTTTTCTTACCCTTTTACTTTTCTCTTATTTTTCTCTTTATATCTTAAGTATATTTCCTTTAGGCAGCATTTGGTTGGTCTTGTTTTTTAAACCGAATCTGGCAACCTTTACTTTTTAATTGGAGCATTTAGATCATTTAAATTTAATGTGATTATTAATATTGCTAGGTTTAAGTTTAACATCTTGTTATCTTTTATTGACCCCATTTCTTCTTTGCTCCTTTTTTGTTTTTAAAATAATTTTATTTTGTCACATTTGTTGCCTTATTATACCTCTTTGTTTTGTTATCTTAGTCATTGCTTAATGATCTATGATAAACATCCTTCATAGCCTACCCTCAAGTGATATACTACTTCATACGTATGATAAGAACTTTACAATATTACTTCAATTTCTCCTTTCATGGCCTTTGCACTATCATTGCTGTATATTTTACTGTTACATGTGTTATATATCCTGATTATTATTTTTGTTAGACAATTATGTCTTACAGATATTTTATTAATAATGAAACAATTATTTTATACTTTCTCATGTAATTAGTATTCCTGGTGCTTTTCTTTGCTTTGTGTAGATCCATATTTCCATCTGTTGTCATTTTCCTTCCTGAAGGACTTCCTTAATATTTTTTGTACTGTACGTTAGTCCCCCCTTATTCATAGGGACTATGATGCAAGCCCTACAGTGGATGCCTGAAATTATGGATAGTACCAACCCTATATATATATGTCATGGTTTTTCCTATACATACATAGCTATGATAAAATTTAAGTGATAAATTAGGCACAGTAAGAGATTAATAACAATGACAAATTATAAAATAGAACAATGATAATAAAAGTTATGTGAAGGTATTCTTTTTCTCTCTCTTTTTAAAAGCATCTTACTATACTGTACTCACTCTTCTTTTACTTGTGATGATATGAGATGATAAAATCCCTATGTGATGAGATGAACGGAGGTGAATGATGTAGGCATTGTGACATAGGATTAGGTTGCTGTTGACCTTCTGATGATATATCAGAAGCAGGGTCATCTTCTGGTGATCCTGGATCATGGAGCCACAATGATGATGGTTGGATGTTAGGAGTAGATGATACTGATGACTAATGTGTAGGGAGTGTGTACAGTGTGGCTACACTGGACTAAGAGATGATTCACATCTTGACAAAGACAGAGCAGGACAGGGCAAGAGTTTATCATGCTACTCAAAATAGCATGTGATTTAAAACTCATGAATTGTTTATTTCCAGAATTTTTCATTTAATACTTTTATACTGCTGTTGACAGCAAGTAAATGAAACTGCAGAAAGCAAAACCACAGATAAAGCAGTGACTGCTGTAGTTACCTCGGTGATGAATTCTCTGAGCCTTTATATGTCTGAAAATGTCTTCATTTCACTTTCATTTTTGAAAGACAATGTTATTGGTTGTGTGATTCTAGGTTGACATTTTTTTTTTCTTTCAGGACTTTAAAGATACTACTTTACATTGTCTTTCTATGTGTAATAGAATTCCCTCTCACCTCTGGTTGCTATAAGGATTTTCTCTTCATCAGACTTCTTTTAGTCTTCCATCTACAAAATGATCTTTTTTATTTAAGTCAGGTTCGCAACCGCTGAGAGCAAAGACAGATGTATTCTGGCTAGATCCATAGGACAGAATTTTAGACAAAAGCAATTGATGTTCTTTCTTACCAGGCCTTCTTCAAGGTCGCTCTTCTAAAATCCCTGATGCTGACAGATCCCCTTCCAATAGTGTGATTGTCTCTTCTTAGTTCTCCTATCTCAATTTAGGTATGAAGATGTCTAATAACATAAGAAGTGGTATGTTGTTCCCTATTTCTTTTGGATTGCTTCAAGCTTTGTGTCATCTTTTTAGTCACTTGAATTTTATCTGTGTTCTATATTCAAGATAGCTGGTAGCATTGATCAATAACAAAACATTGTGCAATTCTGAACACAGACACTGGGGTTTGGGGGAAAATGGCATTCCACTCTATTAACAGCAGATTGCCCTTTACTGTGGCACACAGGTTTGGAGTGTTGTACTAAAGGACCACTGGAAAAAATATGGAAACAATATGAATTTGGGTTGCCAATGTAAAAGAAGGCTTGGCAAATCACTACAGTATGAAATGAAATGAGCCACAGACTGGAAAGTTGACTAACAAGTAGATCCAAAGCCTATGAGGAAAAATTGTCAAAAACCAAATGCAAAGAGTGTGGCACCTGTTCACCCATTTTTTGGGGCCAGTATTTTAAATGTTCTGTCTAAGCTGGCTGGTCATTCAACTTCAGCTTATTACATAATTGGTATATGATTAATAGATTGTCCTACATTTTCTATGTACTAATGGTTCAGCACATTTGGAAAACAACTTAGTGGACTAGCCTCAAATTTTTTCAATAATTATTGCCAGTATTGCAGCATTATAAACATAAATCATTTATTCAACAAATATTTCCTGAGGTTTTTCTGTGTGCCAGAAAATCTACCAAGTACCAGGGACACATTTATGAGTAAAATAAACATAGAAAATATTCTCTGCTGAAAGTTATAGTCTTATGCATGAATATTATTATCAAAAAAATTAAGAAAGCCATATGTGATAGTTCTAGGTACGTAAAATCCTAGCTCTGTCTATACAAGACAAACAAATAGTTGAAATCATTATTAAAACTAAAATTTGACAGATTTATAAAATTAAATGATTGTTCAAGCAAAAATATAACCAAAATTGGCCGATGATGACATGTGAATACACACATTCCACCCCTGCCCATTAGATCTTCAATATAATCTCAAGCATCATTAAGTGTTAGTTGTGTCCAGAGCCCCTCAGTTGATTGTTGTACTCATGATTTGATTAGTAGAACCTTTAGTATTCAGTTAAGCTCTAGTGCAGGTGAGGTGAAATTATGGACATAGGACTTTTTTCTCTTCAAATAAACAACCTGAAAATTAAAATCATTCATGGAATTAGGCTATATTCTAGAAGACTTCTGTTTTATGCTTGAAAGTTAACTTTTACATTAATAGAAAATATACTGAGAAGCTCCATTTTAATGACCATGAGAAATATATTTATCATCTAATTCAGTAAATTGGATGCTCATATGCTCTGCTTATTAATTCATTAATAAGAAGGAATTATAAATCAAAGAAAATTTTGCTGTGTATTAAAGATAAAGTAGATTTTTAATTAGCTTAATAAATAGGAGGCTTGTGGCCAAAATTTTTGAATAGTACATAAAATCCTGGACCGTGAAAATCTGGAAACAGCCTATTACCACCATGTTATAGACTTCTTTTATTTTGAGAGGTTAGTAATAAGGAAACTGGTTTTATATTCTAACTTTTACACTAGAAACTTATTCAGGCTTTGCTAAATTCTCCTTGGAAAACAGACTCATAAAAGTCTAGATAAGACAGACCTTCTATATGCTCACATAATATCTAAGATTTACTTCTGCTATAGCCTTTACCAATCTGTTTATTGCTCTTTCATTTGCATTGCAAAGTCTTCATTAGCCATACACTGTGACATCAATTTTGTCTTTGTGAGTTATCCTACTGTAGTATCAAGACTGAATAAATATTAAAATCCCCCTTTATGCATTTTCTTCCTGTATGCATTGGAATTTCTATTCATTTGATTTTCACTTCATGCAAGTCTTTATGTATTTATTGACCTGATACATTGGACTGTCATTACTTTCTGCACCTATTGGCCATCTATTTCAATATTCCTCTCCCTAAAATCCTAAACTTCCATACTTTATGCAAAAGCTAGAGTCAATTTCAATCCTAAGTTACCTAACATTATTTACTTTCTCCTCTTGTTCCAGAGAAACAGGAAAAATTATGCAAATATATCTATAACTCTGCTCTGCTTTATATCAAACAAGATACCAATTTAATTGCCATTGAACACCTCCACTTGGAATTCATTTATAGGCCCCTCGATATTACATCCAATGTTAAGTTAATTTCTATTCCTAAAAAATTACCTCCTTTTCCATTTCCATCTATGTAATTACCAAATCTAGTTGATCAATTCATGTTCATAGAAGCCATATGACTCTTCTCCTCATCTTCAAGTCCAGTTGGTAACTAAATTATGATAGTTGTATATCTGAAACATCTTAATATCTGCCCCTCTTTTTACAATCATTTATTCCATCCAGATTATTATTATCTGTTGTGGGGTTGTTATACAAATATCCTAACTAGTCTTACTTTTTCTTGTCTATCCACAATAACCCAACTGTACTGCGTACTGATGCGTTTACCTTTCAAAATACAAATTAGTTTCCTTCAATA
Source organism: Piliocolobus tephrosceles (assembly GCF_002776525.5). Lineage (NCBI taxonomy): Eukaryota > Metazoa > Chordata > Mammalia > Primates > Cercopithecidae > Piliocolobus > Piliocolobus tephrosceles. The sequence continues at coordinate 106,111,706 of NC_045441.1, forward strand.
TTTTGCTGTATTTAAAAGTCACTGATAATAATTCACTGCTGATATAATAACACTGCTGATAGAATAATGCACTGCTGATAGAAAACTGAAAGTAGTTTCAGTGATGTTGTTGCTCACACTTCATCTGATTTTGGGGGCCTGAATTCAGCAGGGCAGGAAGTTGGGAAGGGAAGATGAGTAAGAGGTGAGGGTGGTATGAAAGGGATCAAGAACAAAAGAGAGTCTGCAAGTATAAGCAAAAACCCATGAGGGTAGACTGGAATCTAAACTTCCACATTTGATGCTGGGGATGACCTGCCATAAACCTGGTGAAATTAACATATACCTTAGAAATTAACATATACCTGGTTCAAGAGTCAGATCATCTAATGGATGAGATCTACTGGATGAGATCAACTGGAAGAGCTACTGGCTTGGTTGCTCCACCAAAGCAACAAATCAAACCATCAGATAAATGGCAGCATGTGTATGCTGCTATGATGCCTGGTGCATCAACATCCTGAATATAAAAAGAATATAGCTGCTGCTTCATTAGTGCTTTCAAATCTTCCATAAAATGTTCCCTTTTTCCACTCTAATCTGGTACTATGCAGAAAATTGATCAATATTCCTTTGGGATCAAATCTAAAGGATTCCACGGATGCATGTGTTTGTATGCATCTCATTTTATTTAAAAGGGAGACTTCTAAAACATATATTTTTAGAATGAAACATACATAAACATTTAAATTCAATCCACTACTTAAAATATTTATTTAGTAACTGTTTACTGAGAAGTAAACGTTATCACTCTAGATCGTTGTCAACCTTTGGTATCAGTCTTTGTAATTTTAGCCCCTCCAAATTGCTGGAAGTGCTAGCTATTTCACTGCAATTCTTTGACAGCTAAAGATGTTGAACACCTTTTAATAAGCTACTGGTCATTCACATATCTTCTTTTGGGATGTGTGGGTGTCAATGTGTTCAATTTGTAAATTGAATTGTTTCTCTTTTTATTATTGCTCTGTGATTATTTATGTATTTGTCAGATACCTGTGTTGAGATGGTCAACTAGAAGTTCCTGAGAGTCTTCGCTTCAACAAATAAACACCAAACAATGAATCAACAACTACATTTTTACCAAAATAACTATAGGAAAATATCAGGGAAGAGCAAAGAAGCAGCAGAAATCCCGTAGAGCTGAAAAACCCAGGATTGCTGCGTAGAGAAGGAAAGGAAATACCTCACCTTTGCCACACCTTCCCCCAGTTGAGATAATCTCAGAACCAGGAGAGACTTCTCCCTGTGGAGAAAAGGTAATAAGAGGACCCAGCAACTACCATCAACACCAGAGACACCTGCAGTTCTCAATACTGAAACCCTGCAGTCCTCACAACCTGTAAGCCCAGCTGAGGAGGCTCCTGGCATCCACACACTGAGCTACCCACAGAGAAGGAGTCAATCATGAGTCCCACTCCACTGTGGCCCATGCTGCTACTGCTCTGTACCATCTTAGAACTGCACTGTGTCCTGCTCTGGGGGTGAGTAGCCATTGCCTCCCTTCATCCCTGAGGCTCAGCCACTATTATGCCAATTCCAGCTGGTAGCACACCATCCCTGAGCAGAGCTGCTGCTATGCCGTACCCACTAGGGCCAAACTACCACAGAGCTGCTCCACCCATCTCATCCAAATTGCCGTTGTACTTGCTCCTTAGGGCCAAACTGAAATGGTGCCCTGCCCCTGGGAAGCCAAAGCTTTAAACTACCAGAGCAGTCCCTCTCCTAGAGACACAGCTGAAGTAGTGCTGTGCCTCCCAAGGACCTAAAGCCTACTGCACACCACAGCAGTCACCCTGACACTTGCACCACAGGTAAGGAAGAATCCTAACCCCAAGGGGCTCTGAGCCTCTGGCACATTGGAGTAGTTGCACCTCCCAGCACCACAGCTGACACAGCACTCCACTCCTAGGGAGCCAGAGACTCCACTGAATCATGTAGCCCCACTTCTGGAGCTGAAAAGATGCAGTGTCTCATGTCCCCAGGAAATCATAGCCTTGGCTGAGCTGTAGCACCCCATCCTCCAGGCCAAACATTCACAGAATTCTGCCTATCTGGAACTGAACTAGGCTTCTTCATTGTGAGATGCTGATCCACCCTGCCTCTAAGAAGTGAAGTTTGTGTTACATTTCTCCCTGACCCCTGGGGCCCAGAAGAATCTTACCATTCCTGGACCCTTGCTCCTGCTGCATCTGATCTCACAAAGCCTGGACTACTGGCATGTTCTACCATTCAGGGCCCAGCGTCACCAATGTGTGGCACCTCATCGCTTGGAGCCTGAGCTGCCACCGTGTCCTATTGCTGTCAGGTCCTAAATTGCAGGTGTGTCTTATTTCCATGGCCTGAGCTTCCAGAGGACCCTTTCTTCCCTGAAGCCATGCCAGTGCTGTGCTCTTTTCTCCACAGTCAGAACTACAGCTACATCCCAATCCCCAGGGCTTGAGCTACTGGAATGTGCATCAGAGCAACAGACCCCAAATAAGTGGGAGACTGCATCAATTCATGCCTTGGAGAGTGAACTCACACCTCAAGTCTCAGGTATCACGGTAGTTTTGCAAGATCCTGAGCCCAGAAACATGGCTGTGCAGCTGTTCTGAGCACCTGTGCCCTGGATCCTCCACTATGACTGCCTGTGATCCATGTGAGTCTCAACACCAAGAGAAATCCCATGAGCTAAAACTTTCCACTCTGAGAAAGACAAGAACAGAAGGAACCCTTAGGTTCTTGTCCTAATAACCTATGCAGTCGCTGCCACAGACTCCTCCAGTCTAGACCACCAAGCATCCACAGCCATTGCTAACACTGGTCACAACTCAATAAGTTGCATGAAGGCTTCACCACCATACCCACACAGAACAAGAGCCACTACATCCTGCCCAACGAGCAACCTCAAACCCATCTGTAAGTGGAATTTTTCCCCGAGATAGCTACTATGTAAAGTTTAGAGGAGGTGATTGTCTTTCCAAATGCACAGAGACACAAAAAACATGAAGCAAAACAAGAAAACATGACACTACATAAGAAATATAATGATTATCCAGTAAATGATGCCAAAGAAATAAAAATTTACAAGTTGCCTAAAAAGGAATTCAAAATAATAACCTTAAGGATAGTCAGTGAGCTATAAAAGAATACAAATATACAATTCAATGAAATCAGGAAAACAATACAGGATCTAAATGAGAAACTCAACAAAGATATTATTAAAAGAGAACAAAACAGAAATATTGGAGCTGAATAATTCAATCAATGAAATAAAAATATACAATGAGAACTTCAACAGCAAACTAGTTTGACCTGAATAAAGAATCTGTGAACTTGAAGATAGGTGTTATGAAATGAGTCAGGGAATAAAAAAGGAAGGAAAAAAAGAGGGAAGATAGCCTAAGGAACTTATGGGACACCATTAAACAAACAAATATTTATATTATGAGAGGTCAAGAAGGCAGAAAGAGAAAGGGATAAAAAGCTTACTTTTATACTTTTATTTTTTAATTGACAAATAATAATTGCACATATTCATGAAGTACATCTTGATGTTTCAAGAAATACAATGTACGGTGATCAGATCAGGGTAATTAGCATATCCAACATCTCAAATGTTTATCATTTCTTGTGTTGTGAACATTCAATTTCCTCCTTCTAGCTATTTGAAACTATAGAGTTTCAATATATTATATTCAAAACATAATATTATTGTTAACTATAGTTATCCTATAGTGGTTTAGAACACTAGAATATATTAGTCCTATCTGTGATTTTGTATTCTTTAATAAATCTCTTAATAAAATAATTGCTGAAAACTTTCCAAGACTTGATAGAAGTGTAGACATCAAGATTTACGAGGCTCAAAGTTCCAAATAGGTTCATCCCAAAGAGTTCCCCCCTGAGGTATATTATAATCACATTGTCAACGGTCAAAGAAAAATAGATAATTTTTTAAGCAGTAAGATGGCAAGGCATAGAGACTGGAGAAAAAAAAAAAGCAAGAGAAAACTCTCAAGTCACATACTGACATTGATTGAAGATTGAGATATTATATTCAAAGTGCTTTTTAAAAAATATCTGCCAAGAATACTACAATCAGCAAAGCCATTGTTTAGAAATGAAAAAAAAGTAGTATTTCATAGGCAAGCAAAAGCTGAGGAAATTCATTACCACTAGGCCTTCCTTATAAGAAATGCCGGGGAAGTTCTACAAAGATGGACGAATAGGAACAGCTCCAGTCTCCATCTCCCAGCACGAGCGACACAGAAGACCGGTGATTTCTGCATTTTCAACTGAGGTACTGGGGTCATCTCACTCAGGAGTGCCGGACAATCGGTGCTGGTCAGCTGCTGCAGCCTGACCAGCGAGAGCTGAAGCAGGGCGAGGCATCGCCTCACCTGGGAAGCGCAAGGGGGAAGGGAGTCCCTTTTCGTAGCCAGGGGAACTGAGACACACAACACCTGGAAAATCGGGTAACTCCCACCCCAATACTGCGCGGTAAGCACACCAGCACACCAGGAGAATATACCCCACAACTGGCCTGGAGTGTCCCATGCCCACGGAGCCTCCCTCCTTGCTAACACAGCAGTCTGCGGCAATCT